>NC_048237.1:5443461-5443893 GCF_002007445.2 Ailuropoda melanoleuca
TTTAAGGTTAATTTTACTTTGCAGCTTCTCTTGTCATATTCAGTGAGACCTAGTTGAACAGAGCCGACACTATCTGAAGCCTGTTGCAATCAACATGTGTATGAAAGAAAAGCTCCAGGGAACTCAGTCTGAAAACAGCCATTTTGAAGAAGATGAGGGTTTTGTTAATGTGTAAATATTTACTATAATATTGAGTTTTGAATTGTCAGACAAGGCAAGGAATGTTGCCTAATCCATAGTCACTTGTCATGTAAACACTCATTCAGAGCTCCACAGACTGATTATAACCTCAAAGGGAAAAAAAAATTAAAAAAAAAATCTAAACAGACCAGTGCAAAAAGGAATTCATCTTGACAGGCTGGTATAGTTAATTATAAAGGACATGTTAGCCACATTTTGTTTTCAAGAAAATGCTTTTTTTTTTTTTTTTTT
>NC_048237.1:5458569-5482551 GCF_002007445.2 Ailuropoda melanoleuca
GATGCTTCATTAGTTGCGTATAACACCCAGTGCACCATGCAATACGTGCCCTCCTTACTACCCATCACCAGTCTATCCCATTCCCCCACCCCCTCCCCTCTGAAGTCTTCAGTTTGTTTCTCATAGTCCATAGTCTCTCATGTTTCATTCCCCCTTCTGATTACCCCCCTTTTCTTTATCCCTTTCTTCCCCTACCGATCCTCCTACTTCTTATGTTCCGTAGATGAGAGAAACCATATGATAATTGTCTTTCTCTGCTTGACGTATTTCACTTAGCATTATCTCCTCCAGTGCCGTCCATGTTGCAGCAGATGTTGAGAAATCATTCTTTTTGATGTCTGAGTAATATTCCATTGTATATATGGACCACATCTTCTTAATCCAGTCATCTGTTGAAGGGCATCTCGGCTCCTTCCATGATTTGGCTATTGTGGACAATGCAGCTATGAACATTGGGGTGCATATGGCCCTTCTCTTTACTACGTCTGTATCTTTGGGGTAAACACCCAGTAGTGCAATGGCTGGGTCATAGGGTAGTTCAATTTTTAACTTTTTAAGGGACCGCCACACTGTTTTCCAGAGTGGCTGTACCAGTTTGCATTCCCACCAACAATGTCAGAGGGATCCCCTTTCTCCACATCCTCTCCAACAATTGTTTCTTGCCTTGTCAATCTTTGCCATTCTAACTGGCATAAGGTGGTATCTCAGTGTGGTTTTGATTTGAATTTCCCTGATGGCTAATGATTTTGAACATTTTTTCATGTGTCTGTTAGCCATTTGTATGTCTTCATTGGAAAAGTGTCTGTTCATATCTTCTGCCCATTTTATGATTTGTTTATTTGTTTCTCGTGTATTGAGTTTGAGAAGTTCTTTGTAGATCTTGGATACCAGTCCTTTAATATCTGTAGTGTCATTTGCAAATATATTCTCCCATTCCGTGTGCTCTTAGTTTTTTTTGACTGTTTCCTTGACTGTGCAGAAGCTTTTTATCTTGATGAAGTCCCACAAGTTCATTTTTTCTTTTGTTTCTCTTGCCTTTGGTGATGTGTCATGNGGTGGTATCTCAGTGTGGTTTTGATTTGAATTTCCCTGATGGCTAATGATTTTGAACATTTTTTCATGTGTCTGTTAGCCATTTGTATGTCTTCATTGGAAAAGTGTCTGTTCATATCTTCTGCCCATTTTATGATTTGTTTATTTGTTTCTCGTGTATTGAGTTTGAGAAGTTCTTTGTAGATCTTGGATACCAGTCCTTTATCTGTGGTGTCCTTTGCAAATATATTCTCCCATTCCGTGGGCTGTCTCTTAGTTTTTTTGACTGTTTCCTTGGCTGTGCAGAAGCTCTTTATCCTGATAAAGTCCCATAAGTTCATTTTATCTTTTATTTCTCTTGCCTTTGGAGATGTGTCGTGAAAAAGGTTGCTCTGGCCGATGTCATAGAAGTTGTTGCCTATGTTCTCCTCTAGAATTTTGATGGATTCCTGTCTCACATTGAGGTCTTTCATCCATTTGGAGTTAATCTTTGTGTATGGTGTGAGAAGGTGGTCAAGTTTCATTCTTTTGCATGTAGCTGTCCAGTTTTCCCAGCACCATTTATTGAAGAGACTTTTTTCCACTGGATGTTTTTTCCTGCTNTGCTTTATCAAAGATTAGTTGCCCAAAGAGCCAAGGGTCCATTTCTGGGTTCTCTATTCTTTTCCACTGGTCTATGTGTCTGTTTTTGTGCCAGTACCATGCTGTCTTTGTGATCACAGCTTTGTAGTACAGCTCGAAATCCGGCATTGTGATGCCCCCANNNNATGTGATGCCCCGTTTTTTGTTTTTCCTTTTCAACAATTCCTTGGCGATTCGGGGCCTTTTCTGGTTCCATACAAATTTAAGGGCTGTTTGTTCCAGTTCTTTGAAAAATGTCATTGGTTTTTTGATTGGGGCCTTTTCTGGTTCCATACAAATTTAAGGGCTGTTTGTTCCAGTTCTTTGAAAAATGTCATTGGTTTTTTGATTGGGGCCTTTTCTGGTTCCATACAAATTTAAGGGCTGTTTGTTCCAGTTCTTTGAAAAATGTCATTGGTTTTTTGATTGGGGCCTTTTCTGGTTCCATACAAATTTAAGGGCTGTTTGTTCCAGTTCTTTGAAAAATGTCATTGGTTTTTTGATTGGGGCCTTTTCTGGTTCCATACAAATTTAAGGGCTGTTTGTTCCAGTTCTTTGAAAAATGTCATTGGTTTTTTGATTGGGGCCTTTTCTGGTTCCATACAAATTTAAGGGCTGTTTGTTCCAGTTCTTTGAAAAATGTCATTGGTTTTTTGATTGGGTTTTTTGATTGGGATTGCTCTGGGTAGCATGGACATTTTAACTATGTTAATTCTTCCAATCCATGAACATGGAATATTTTTCCATCTTTTTGTGTCTTCTTCAATGTCTTNTTGAAAGTGTAGATTGCTCTGGGTAGTATGGACATTTTAACTATGTTAATTCTTCCAATCCATGAGCATGGAATATTTTTCCATCTTTTTATGTCTTCCTCAATATCTTTCAAAAGTGATCTATAGTTTCTAGCATATAGGTCCTTTACGTCTCTGGTTAAGTTAATTCCAAGGTAACGCATGGTTTTTGGTGTTATTGTAAATGGGATGGATTCCCTAATTTCTCTTTCTTCAGTCTCGTTATTCGTGTATAGAAATGCACCTGATTTCTGATAATTGATTTTGTATCCCGCCACATTACTGACTTGCTCTATAACTTCTAATAGTTTGGGAGTGGATTCTTTTGGGTTTTCCATATAGAGTATGATGTCATCTGCAAAGAGAGACAGTTTGACTTCTTCTTTGCCTATTTNACTTCTTCTTTGCCGATTTGGATACCTTTGATCCCTTTTTGTCTTCTGATTGCTGTTGCAAGGACTTCTAGTACTATGTTGAATAATAGTGGCGAGAGTGGGCATCCTTGTCGTGTTCCTGATCTTAAGGGAAAGGCTTCCAGCTTTTCCCCATTGAGAATAATGCTTGCAGTAGGCTTTTCATAGATGGCTTTTATGAGATTGAGAAATGTACCCTTTATCCCTACATTCTGAAGGGTTTTAATCAGGAAAGAATGCTGTATTTTGTCAAATGCTTTTTCTGCATCTGTTGAGAGGATCATATGATTCTTGGCTTTTTTCTTGTNTTGCAAGGACTTCTAGTACTATGTTGAATAATAGTGGCGAGAGTGGGCATCCTTGTCGTGTTCCTGATCTTAAGGGAAAGGCTTCCAGCTTTTCCCCATTGAGAATAATGCTTGCAGTAGGCTTTTCATAGATGGCTTTTATGAGATTGAGAAATGTACCCTCTATTCCTACACTCTGAAGGGTTTTAATCAGGAAAGGATGCTGTATTTTGTCAAATGCTTTTTCTGCATCAATTGAGAGGATCATATGGTTCTTGAGTCTTTTCTTGTTGATATGATATATCACGCTGATAGATTTGTGAATGTTGAACCACCCTTGCATCCCAGGGATGAATCCCACTTGGTCATGATGGATAATCCTTTTAATGTACTGTTGGATTCTATTAGCCAGGATCTTGTTGAGGATTTTGGCGTCCATATTCATTAGAGAAATTGGTCTGTAATTCTCCTTTTTGATGGGGTCTTTGCCTGGTTTGGGGATCAAGGTAATATTGGCCTCATAGAGTTGTGTTTGGTAGTTTTCCTTCTGTTTCTATTGTTTAAAACAGCTTTAAGAGAATAGGTATCATTTCTTTGAATGTTTGGTAGAATTCCCCAGGGAATCCATCAGGCCCTGGAGTTTTGTTTTTTGGAAGGTTTTTAATCACTGCTTCAATCTCTTCATAANTAATCACTGTTTCAATCTCTTCATAATTAATTGGTCTGTTTAAAAAATCAATTTCTTCCTGTTTCAGTCTTGGTAGTTTATAGGTTTCCAGGAAGGCCTCCATCTCTTCCAGGTTGCTTAATTTATTGGCATAAAGCTGTTGATAAAAGTTTCTAATGATCCTTCCTATTTCATTGGTGTTGGTTGTGACCTCTAGCTTTTCATTCATAATTTTATGAATTTGTGTCCTTTCTCTATTCTTTTGAATAAGTCTTGCCAGTGGCTTATCTATTTTATTTATTCTTTCAAAGAACCAACTTCTAGTTCTGTTGATAGGCTCTACTGTGCGCCTGCTTTCTAATTCATTGATCTCTGCTCTAATCTTGATCAACTGCTTTTTCGTGCATGGATTAGGCCTGTTCTTCTGTTGCTGTTCCAGCTTCTTGAGGTGAGAATATAAAAACTGCATTTTAGATTTTTCTGTTTTTTTGAGTGAGGCTTGGATGGCTATGTATTTTCCCCTTAGGACTGCCTTTGGACCGTTGTGTTTTCATTCTCGTTGGTCTCCATAAATTGTTTAAATTGATTTTTGATTTCCTGGTTTAACCAATCATTATTGAGCAGGATGGTTCTTAGTTTCCAAGTGTTTGAGTTTCTTCCAAATTTTTTCCTTGTGATTGAGTTCCAATTTCAAAGCATTGTGGTCTGAGAATATGCAGGGAATAATTTCAGTCTTTTGGTATCAGTTGAGACCCGTTTTGTGACCGAGAACGTGATCTATTCTGGAGAATGTTCCGTGTGCATTAGAATAGAATGAGTACTCTTTTGTTCTGGGGTGTACTGTTCTACATATATCTATGAGGTGCAACTTGTCTAGTATGGCATTCAAAGCTCTTGTTTCTTTGTTGATTTTCTGCTTAGGTGATCTGTCTGTTGCTGATAGTGGAGTGTTGAGGTCCCCTACTATTAACGTATTTTTATCTATATGTCCCTTTATTCTGATTAGGAGTTGGCTTGTGTATCTTGCTGCTCCCCTGTTGGGGACATAGATATTTATAATTGTCATATCCACTTGTTGGATACATCCTTTAAGAATAATATAGTGCCCTTCTGTGTCTCTAATTATAGTCTTTAGTTTAAAATCCAATCTGTCTGATATGAGAATTGCTACGCCAGCTTTCTTTTGAGGTCCATTGGCGTGAAAGATGGTATTCCATCCCTTTACTTTCAGTCTGGATGTATCTTTAGGTTCAGAATGAGTCTCCTGTAGACAGCAAATGGATGGGTCATGTCTTTTTATCCAATCTGCAACCCTGTGGCATTTATGGGAGCATTTAGGCCATTCACATTGAGAGTGATTATTGAGAGATATGATTTTAATGATGCCATGTTGGCTGTAAAGTCTTTGTTTCTATAGATTGTACCGTTCTGTTCTGTATCACTCTTGGGGCCTTTTTACTTTTATAGAACCTTCTTCTATTTCAGTTCTCACTTTTCAGTTTTGTTTTCTACAGAGCTACTTACAGAGATTTCACTCCTATCAACATGCAACATAAGAGCACCAGGGCACAGGTATAAAGCCAAAGTTACTGTTTCAGTTGATTCCAAACTTCTAATCCTCAAGACACCTGAGCAATTCATAGTTCTGTGTGAAGGATGGTGTGTTGGTTAATTTTATGTGTCAACTTGACTGGGCCATGAGACGCTCAGATATCTTGTTTAACATTGTTTCTGTGTATATCTGTGAGGGTGTTTCTAGAAGATATTAGCATTTTAATTGGTGGACTTAGAATAAAGCAGATTGCCTTCCCTAATGTTAGTGGACATCATAAAATTCACTGATGGTCTGGATAGAAAAAAACGGCAGCGGAAGGTTGAATTTACTACTTGAGTACCCAACTACTTGAGCCAGGCCATTGCTCTTCTCCTGTGCTTGGTGCTTCTGATTCTCAAGCCTTCAACTCAACCTGGAATCTACACCATTTGCTCTCTGGCTCTCAGGCCTTTGAGCTACACCCCCAGCCTTTCTGGCTTTCCAGTCAGATGGCAGAATGGGACTCTCTGCCTCTGCAACCTTGTGAATCAATTCCATATATATAAAATATATGTATATATGTAAAATTTTATTTTATATATAATTAGATATATACATATGTTTGTTTACATATATTTAATGATACAAACATTTTTTTTAAAGATTTTATTTATTTATTCGACAGAGAGACAGCCAGCGAGAGAGGGAACACAAGCAGGGGGAGTGGGAGAGGAAGAAGCAGGCTCATAGCGGAGGAGCCTAATGTGGGGCTCGATCCCATAACGCCGGGATCACGCCCTGAGCTGAAGGCAGACGCTTAACCGCTGTGCCACCCAGGCGCCCCTAATGATACAAACATATTTAAGTATATATATTTTTAACATTCCCTATTGTTTCTGTTTTTCTGGAGAACCTTGACTAATATACATGGGAAATTGTTTCTTACCCTGCTCTGTGCTCCACCCTGATACCTGGGTCCAAAGCAGTTTTACTTGTTCTCAGCACCTAAATATATTGTCAGATTCTGCCTCAATCTCTCTGTCCATAGAAGTTCCAAGGTAATCCCAGAGAGTAGATTGGGGGTAAATGCCATGTCATCCCCTCTCTGTCCTCCTCTGTTCTAACACCCTGAATCCAGTTAAAGTTTCTGCATCCTTTTCCAGTTACAAAATAAAAAATATTCTATGCTTATTAATGCATATAAATGGATACCAGTACTTAAGAGCATAGGGAGTCTTTATACTAGTAGCTTCTAGCTATTTTTGTAGCTTCTAGCTTCTAGCTATTCAACTAGGTACTGAGTTTCAGCTCAACTAGCTAAAAAATGCTGTCACAATTTTTTTTTTTCAAAGTCTGATTTAGTAGTTCGCAACCTAAAGCAAAGTTTAATATATACAGCAAGATAAAACAACTCTGATTTGTCATTTTTAGGGAAAACGTAATGCCCTGGCAATACATCCAGAAGAACACAGGGTTCCTGTATCTCTATTCAGGATTATACCTCAATAGGAGTTAAGGGAGTAAAGTAAATAATGAGTACAGTACGTTTCTGGCCAGTATTGAGAGTACATTTGTAACTTAGAGCAAGGCTGTAAGGATTTATTCCCCTTAGCAGAGAACATGGGCCTGCCTTGGATTGCTTTTGGGCCTTGCTGGCTATACTGATAGCTTCTGCAATGAGAAGAACCCAATTGGTGTAGATATCATATTTCTTGAAATTAGAAGGAGACACCTTGACACATAATGCAGACATCATATATAGTGTGGGCAATGGCAAAGTGACTTGGATAGGCAGAAGCAACACTGTCAGACCGTTACCACTGATCACTTCAGGAGTCTGAGCCAGAGAGAGAAAAATGGCCAGTACTCCTGGTGGTTGAGTAGAGCTTGTCAATGAACACAATGCTGTCTATTTCCTGATGATTCTTTCCTGATGATTCTTGACACCAGGAGTAGGTTTTTGGCTTTACATAGTTTTCTGTAGGTGAGATTTCACTTACGACATTGCTAAGAACAAGAAGCCACATAAAATTGGAGACACTTGGCATGGTCTTGAAATTTTTGAGTTCATTTGTGATGGAAGCCACAGAAGAAAATGGAAACAGGGTCTTTAACAAATGACATCATACACATCAGACTTGCTGACATTTTTTCTAATACCCCGAAGTAGGAGGAATTTATAACTCTGTCATTTTCCTTTCAATATATAAGTAGATGACACCACTATTATTTTTCTTGCTACCAAACCCTGGTTTTCTGATTTATGTACACACTAAAACTATCAAAAAGAATGTTCTAGTTTTTGAGTTACTTTTAGAAATGTCAGTGGCCATAGATACTTTCAAAATGGTGAGAATTTTCTTCAATGAGAAAGCCTTTGGCTAGGGGCAAAAAACAATATCTTAGCTTATTGTACCCCAATGAAGCATCAGCAGGCTTGGCTACCATCTGGATTTCCTACTTTGAAGAAGTCACATCATTTTGACTTTTCATTGCTTTTGACACGAGGTTGCACTGGTATCAAAGACCCAGTCAGCAGTCTTGAAAATAATTTTGTTTATTGTTGTGAATGATACCAGTTTCTTCAAAGTCAGATTATTTATTTATTTTTCAATGCCAGATTTTTAAATCATTGTCTTTGCAAGAAATTCTGTCACAAATTCAAGCATAATGTAAAGTTTCTGAGTACCAAAAAGTTTGCCGCCTTTTTAAGTGTTTGACTACACAGAAGTTTTATTTTTTTGAGAGAACGAGAAAGCCTAAATCACAAAAAAAGTTGACAGGGAAAAATGTATTTGTGGATTGGCTCACTGGGAGATGATTTGGACCAATAAAAAAAAGCAGACCTTCTGATTTAAGGCTCTTACATTGCCTGTGACTGATGTTGAAAAGGAGCTCTTTTGGCCATGTTTTCATACTGCAAGAGGTAGGCAGAGTTGACAAATATACAAATTTTCTAATTCCAGGCATAATGCTTCTATAGCCTGGAGTTGAGACTGACAGTCTTGTCATTTTATCCATTGCCAAAATCTTTGAATATATCAAAGTACTGAAAAACTTCTTTGAAAATTACCCCTGCTTCAATGACCTTAACATCAAAATATGGATTTATTTTATTTTCTTGCTGAAATAGACAGGATCAGTGATGCAGTACTTGCCAAAGGTGAGCTTATTGACTGGGGGAAATAATGTGACTAGAATTTCTTCAAAGGGTCTTACAGAGTGTTTTGTTTCTTCACACAATCCTGTCCTTGACTGGCAAAGAGAGTAATGGTTATTCTAATTCTGGATAATTTGGCAGTGCCGTCTTATATAGCAGGCTAGGTTTTTTCAATTCCTCCTGCTCCCAAACTATAACGAAGTCATAAATCTGTTGAATGTCCAAGATATTACTATGTTAAAGTAAACCAAAGCTTTTAAATTAGGTTTCTTATTGAAATTTGTTGTTGAGCCAGATTAGATTAGTGTTCCTTTTATTTCCACAATGCAATTCATTTGTCATTTATTTCAGAAAGTGACTTTTAATTTTTTCCTGAAACATTAGATTAAGAGTTATTTATTCATAAATTAAAAAAATTCTGCTTATGTGAATAAAATCAGTTCCGAATAAAATAAAATAAAATTTATGCAAAAGTTATGTATATGTTCTCATGTTCACTGTGCTGAGGAAGGGACTCTGGCTTGCATAAATGTTACAGAGGAATCTAGTCATCCTCAGAAAACAAAAAACTACTACAACCCCAAAATGAAAAACTAGTCAACTAAATGATCTCTAAGAAGTTTTCAGCTTTAATATTGTGTAACTCTGTTTCAGAATACAGAGTCAGATAGACTTCAGCCGGAAGTTAATCTTTATTTGGTCTAATACCAAAACAAATATTTAAGTATTGTATCATTAGGATTGCTATAACAAAATACCATAGACTAGGTAGCTTAAATAACAGAAATTTATACTCTCACAGTTTAGAGTCTAGAAGCTTAAGTTCAAGGGTTGGTTTCATTCTAAGATGTCTCTCTTTGGCTTGCAATGGCCGCCTTCTTGTTATGTCCTAACATGGTCTTTTCTGTGTTTGCTTCTTGCTGTGTCCTAACATGGTCCTTCTCCTGGTGTCTTTATGTGTGTCTAAATTCTTTCTTCTTATGACACCAGTAAGATTGAATTAAGGCCCACTCTGTGGACCTCTTTTTAACTTAACCATTTTTTTAAAGACCTTATCTCTAAATACATCCACATTCCCAGGTACTGGGGGTTAGGACCTAAAACATATGAATTTTGTGAGGTTTCAGTTCAGCTCATAACAAGTATCTTCTCATTGCAAGGGGGGATGGCTTGGTGGAGAGGGGAGGGAATTTGGTCAGTCTCCAATCATGGACTTCTTTGGATAGGAGAGAAGAAAAGTTCATGTGTGATATTAATAAGGGTCCCAGAGATGCAAAACTAGGTCAAAAAAAGGTCAAAGAAAAGTGATAGGAGTGAAGAAAATTGAGACCTTCAAGGAGGTTTAATTGGTCATGTCAAATGATGAGAAGTCAGATAAGCTAAGTGTAACAATTGTCCACTCTCTGAGAAATGTCATAATAAAAAGAACATGAACAGTATGGAAAATAATTTCAAAACAACTTGGTTTTCCCTTTATTTGTCTAATATTATGGAGGAAATTTATAACCACATTCCTAACTTTTACACTTAATGTTTCATCTATTTCTCTTAGTATAACTGCTCAGTATAACTGATTTTAAAAGGTGCTCTTATGGAACCTTTTAAAAAAATGTTCTCCCAAATTTTCTCCACTGTCTTTAGCTCTTCACCTTTTATCCTGTACTCCTACCTCTTTCTTCCTGATCCTCCATCATAAAATCCCAAAGAAACCCATTTGGAAATAAAGAACGTTCTTTAGAGGGAAGGTAAGAGAAACAGAGAGGGCAAAACCAGAAACCTTTGGTTGGGGAGGGTAAAAGCCTAGTAATTCTCATCAGTTAATTGTTTTGGATTTGTCACATGAAGAATATAGATTTTGGAAATGTAGGATTTGTTACTGACCTTCCCAACAATGATTTTAGTGAATGGGGTCAGAGGCTATGTTAGAATGGGTAGAATCATTTTGGAATTGAGGATGTGAAAAAGAGCACATATTACTCCTTTAAGATGTTAACCCTGAAGTGATGCATAAATAGAGCAATAGCCAGAAAGAAGCTAGGGGAACATTCAGAGGAAAAAGTTTATGATTAGAAAAAATTTTTAAAAATGTTGTTTATTTGGCAGAGAGAGAGACAGCCAGTGAGAGAGGGAACACAAGCAGGGGGAGTGGGAGAGGAAGAAGCAGGCTCCCAGCAGAGGAGCCCCATGCGGGGCTCGATCCCAGAATGCCGGGATCACACCCTGAGCCAAAGGCAGATGCTTAATGACTGAGCCACCCAGGCGCCCCTATGATTAGAAAAATTTAAGCAGATTTGGATTCTGAAGAAAAGAGTCCATTGAGAAGGAGAGGTTATAGGTTTGGGTAGGAAAGAGAAGAGTTGATGGATCACAGTCCTGTAGGAGAAAAGAAATAGCTACTCTGGGAAGATCTGAATTACAGATACATTTCTAAGCAGGACATTGAAGCACTTAATGCCTAGTTGACTATATTTTTCAGGGAAGTAGAAAGAAAAGTCTCTCCAGAGGTAAGAGTTGTGAAGGTTTGGAATATTTGGGGAGACCAGTAAGCGAGGGAATCAAAAAGTTTTGTCTCTGAAGAATTTTAACTTTGAAAGTAGAAAAGGAAATGACTTCAACAATCAGCGCACTACTTCTCTGGTTCTATAACTAGCAGATAATGATTTTGAGTAAGAACTATGAAGAAGCTGAACTACATTTTCATCATGAAGATGTATTTTCAACGTATAGCTTCTTAAATTAAGCTGTTTCAGTTTGAAAAGCAAGGAGGTATCCTAAGGCTCAGGAGATCTCCCCCTCTGCCCCCCCTTTTTCCATTGTTGCAAACTACCAAACGTGAGTTTAGGTGCCATAACAATTGTGAGAACTTCTCATTTCCTTCAAGCGTAGGCAAATGGAGGATGTGTGCTGTATTTTATTTTTATGGTCCTACTTTCAGGCAGTGTCAGCTGTTTTTAGATTGACAATAAAAATCCTTATTGCTGGGAGAATTATATTTCACAAGTTTCTTCTCTCAGTTTTTCCATTTTCCTTTGTAGAGCTGTTTGGCAAGGATAGAGAGAGTGAGAGTGAGAGTGAAAGCAAGAGAGAGTTGGGGGGGGTGAATTTGAACAGCTCCATTAGAATTTAAGCATCCAATGTCTTTAATCGAGAGTGGAACACAAGCAGCAGATTCAGACAAATTAAATTTTTATTCTTTTTATTGATTCCTCAGTGTTGCAAGAATTATGGTTAAAGAGTAGTTTGTTTTCATAACTACTTCTGACATCAGAGTAATGCTATTCTGTAAAATTCTCTCAAGCACATGGATATGATTTTTTGATATATGATTTCTTTATCTTTTGGTATAAAGGGTACTATCAGATATAAATAAGTCTTTACCCACTTTTAGGCTTTTTGGAATCTCAGGCAACACATTTGAAATTATTGGTACTCTACATCATTCTTCTGTCAGTTGGTCTATCCATCTGCACCTGTTTCTTGAATGCATCTTGTATACCAGGTCTTTTGCTGGGGGCTTGAAGATACAGAGCTGAAGGCATAAATCTGTTCTTCCCATCGTGCTTTCAGTCTAGCCACCATTTCCTCCAGAGGATAACCTTGCATATTATGTTTATGGTCAGATTTGATATGTGGAGTTAACCTGGGGAAGCAAGTCAAAAGAGTCCAAGTGTCACTGATGTACCAGCCCAGTGTTCTAGGTGAAAGATTAGGACTAAATTAATCAAAATAGCTACACTTACAAAATTGTGTGGAAAGAGGAAGATGATGTTCTTGGTACTTTATATAATTGATCCCCTAATGAACACTATGAGGTAGCTATAACTGTTCTCATTTTACAAATGAGTTAAATAAGTTGCCAAAAGTAATTTCTAAGTGGTAAAGAGAGATTTCACCCCAGGTACTCTGACTACAGATGCTATGCTCTTTACCGCTTTACTATATATTAGTTTGGCATATTAAACACATACAGTTAGAGAATGAAAAAATTACAAGTAGCAGGGCAGTGGTTCTCAACTGGGAGAAGCTTTTTTTTTTTTTTTTTTACAGGACATTTGGCAGCATTTGAAGACATTTTTGGTTGTTATAACTGGAGGAATGCTAATATATCTAGTGGGTGAAAGCCGGGGATGCTTCTAAATATCCCACAATGCACAGAACAGCTTCCCATATCTAACAATTATCTGATTAAAAATGTAAATAGTTCCAAGATTGAGAAACCCTTCCTGTGAGAGTGCAATTTGGAAACGAGGCCCCAGAGAAGGGATGTGACGTCCCAGAATCACCAGATTAGCTTAAGGTGTTCTGAGTCCCAGTCCAGTTCCCCCTTTTGTTTCTGTTGCTGGTTATGTTGCACCACGGTGCATCTCAAGGTTTCTGGGTGCTGGTATCTTCGCAAGTGTTCAGTGAGTGTTGTGCTTCGCTTCATGCAGGGAGAGGGCTGGGCTAATCATCAGTAGAATCTGAAAGTTCACATTTTTCCTCACACATTTCTTTCTTCCTTTTCTGTTTCCTTCTGGTCACCTGTAATTCCTCACATACATGCTTTCCTATTGTCATTGGCTGCCCAGTGCCCCGTACATATGCCTTCTTTTCTCTGTAGTGTTCCCAATCCAAAATTTTCTTTCTTCCTTTCATTAAAAATCTCTCCTTGAATTTTAACTATTGGGAAGAAATCTGAGTAAACATAATTAACCTAAGTTGAAATGCTTGGTAATCACCCCCACACCACCCCCTTATCCTTTCCTGGAATAAAGTTTACTTTCCACCTAATGATTATTTGAATTAGTGTTGGGAGAACAGTATAGTTGGGAAGCTTTCTTGTTGTCCCTTGAATTATACTGTGATTATATCATCCATAGGTAACATTTGTGTTGGAAGTAAGCACTAATAGCCTTGTTAGTTCTCCCAGGTCTGAGGGAGTAAACACCTCTACTTTCCAGTCTCTCCCCAATCCAAGAATGTTTTGTGTCCCAGGAAACCATTGTGATCAGTATGCAATAACCAATTTAGAGTGCACTTGTAATCTGTTACAGACTAAATGTTTAAGTCCTTCCCTTGGCCCCCAAATTTATATGTTGAAGCCCATTCCCCAATGTGATGATATTTAGAGGTGGTGCCTTTGGGAGATTTTTAGATCTTGATGAGGTCATGAGGGCTGTCTTGTTGGGATTGGTGTCCTTATAAGAAGAGGAAGAGACAAGAGCTCTTGTCCTATCTCTGCCATGTGAGGACACAGTGAAAAGACACCTGTCTGGAAACCGAGAAGAGGTGTCTCAGCAGAAAATGCATCCACTTATACCTTGATCTTGGACTTACCAGCTTCCAGAAATGTGAGAAATAAATATGTGTTGTTTAAGCTATCCACTCCATGGCATTTTGTTTATAGCGGCCCGAGCTAAAACATGATCCAAGAGGTTTAGTCACCTTAAGGAATACCTAGTGCTCCCTTCTAGACAAATCAGGAGACCGAGTCATAGGTGTTCCCTGGTGTATGGATCTGGGTAAGTTGTGAATTACTTTTGAGTCTCCTCTGCTCTGTTGTGTGAGCCACAGATGATTTATTTCATTTCAAAATACCCCCCACAGGTCATCCTGTGACTAACTAGGTAAACATTGGCCTTTCTGATTCTGTGGGCTATATGTCCAAGTGAGGCAAAACCCTGGCAGAGAAAATTCTTGTATAGGCAGCCACCTCCATTGAGTACATTAGATCACATAGTTAAATCCTGTGACATCTGGCCAAGATTAGGGTAACTGAGCCATTAGCAAGGTGAAACTAAAATTTACCTTTAGCAGCCCTCTTGCCCCAGTTATGCCTAAGTATCTGGTAGTATTCCTAGTACTTTATTTTAGTATTGTTTAATCCAATTTTGTTTTATTTAATTATAAATTTCAACTTTGTTAATATATGTATTAACTTATTATTTTGATTATATGTCATGATCATCTAAATTCTCACAGGTCAAAGTCGTAGAGGGAATACGACATTCATATACTTAAAAAAAGATTTTATTTAGTTATTTGAGAGAGAGAGAGAGCACAAGCAGTGGGGAGGAGCAGAGGGAGAAGGAGACTCTCCAGTGAGCAAGGAGTCTGACACATGGCTCCGGCCCAGAACTGATGGACTCCATCCCAGTACCCGGTGATCATGACCTTACCCAACTGAGCCACCCAGGCACCCCTACTTCTTCTTCTTCTTCTTTTTAGTTGAGTATCTGCTTTGGAGCTTAGGATGGTTTTCCTGCAGGCAGATAAATCATTTGTGTTCTGTGATGCTGATATGAAGGCAGAGAATGTATAAAGATAAAAAGAACCGTCTACAAAAGCGAAAGAGTGACACCAGTAAACAGTAACAGGCTGAAGTTGCAGCTTCAGGTGCTTAATAAATATTTGTCTTTGAATGAAATGCACAATTGATAGTTGTAATGTGTTCTATACTCCTTTGAATGCCATTTCAATTATAATTCCAATTTTACAAGGTAAAAATTTTACTGTGAGCTTGAAGAAATCAGGCTTGAGCCTCAGTTTCTTCTTTTGTTTTATAATGTTTTTCTTTTTATTTAAAAATTGTATATTACATTATTTGAGTTTCCTTTGCTGGCTATCAGCAACATGAGGTTTTGCTAACATAATAGGTACAAAGAGTGAACTCTGTGATCATATAAAAAACGCGAAGTTGGATTAATTATGATCTCTAGGATTTATGTTATGGTTATTTTACCCCCTTCTTTGACTCTTTTTCTTAGCTGTTTTCAAATGGGAGAGTGTTATAGCCTGGTGTAATCTTGTATATTAATGCATGTTAATGGGGGGCAAACCCAAACCTTTCTATCATTCATTGGAAACAGCTCAAGGTAGCATAGTAACCTGAGCTTTTAGTACTAGTTCTGTTGTTAACTAACTGTGAGCCTTGATGTGGGTCATTCTGTCTCTGCTTCTTGATTCCATGTATATAATACAATACCTTGATTCTTTTTATTTTTACTTTATCTGTTTGGAAAGGTAAATATATGCTCATTGTATAAAATGCAAATATAAAAAGGTATAATAAAAGAAGAAAGAAAAATAGAAATTCACACACACATACATTTGCAAATACATATGTATATACAAACATATGATAAAGGTATATATAAATATTACTTTTCTTAAAAAGATCTAGAGACATATTAATGAATAAGTAAGGCATCTCCACTGTTTAAGGATACTGACCATCCCATTTAATGAATACTATTTTACTGATGAAACATTGAGGTTCATTTTTGTTTTTTTGTTTATTTTTGTTGTTTGTTTTTTGCTATTGCAAACAACACTATTATGAATATATCTTTACATCCATATTATAATCTCTATTTAAAATGAACTCCTAGGAATAGATTTGTTGGGTCAAAGAATATTTATATTTAACATTTCACTCCTGCCATCATGTTGTTCCCCACAAAGATATTCATGTTCTTCATTATCAGCGACTCTGTTTCCCCACACTATTTATTGGTAATATTTTCACCTTTGTCAGTCTTATTATGACAAATGACATCTCACCATTACTTGTTATTCCACTGTTTTGCAGTATAACATTATATTTTAAAAATACAAGGTGATACAGTTATGATAATTATAATTTTTATCATTTTATTTTTTTCATCATGATAAATGTACGCTTTAATCCTCATCCCCTATTTTCCTTATACCTCCACTCACCTGCCTCTGGTAAGCATCAATTTGTTCTCTATAGTCTGTTTCTTGGTTTGTCTCTTCTTTTCCCCCCTTCTGCATGTTTGTTTTGTTGCTTAAATTCCACATGAGTGAAATCATATTATTTGCCTTTCTCTGACTGGCTTATTTCGCTTAGAATTATACTCTCTGGCTCTTTCCACGTCTTGCAAATGGCAATATTTCATTCTTTTTTATGGCTGAGTATTATTCCTATAGATAAAATAGATGTATAAGTGAGATATATATATGTGTGTGTGTATGTATATGTATAAGTGACGTGTGTGTGTGTGTGTGTATATATATATATGTATATATATGTCTTATTTCTTCCTAATCCATTCATCAGTCAGTGGGCACTTGGGCTCTTTCCATATTTTGGCTATTATAGATAATGCTGCTATAACATCGGGGTGCATGTATCCCTTTGAATTAGTGTTTTTGTATTCTTTACGTGAACACCGACTAGTGCACTTGCTGGATCATAGGGCAGTTCTCCTTTTAACTTTTTGAGGAACCTCCATACTGTTCTCCACAGTGGCTGCACCAATTTGCATTCCACCAACAGTGCAAGAGGGTCCCCCCTTCTCCACATCCTCACCAATACCTGTTTGTTCTTGTGTTCTTGGTTTTAGCCATTCTGACAGGTAGGAGGTGGTATCTCACTGGAGTGTTGATTCGCATCTCCCTGATGATAGTGATGTGGAGCATCTTTTCATGTGTCTGTTGGCCGTCTGTACGTCTTCTTTGGAGAAATGTCTGTTTGTGTCTTCTGCCCATTTTTTAATTGGATTATTTGGTTTTTTGGGTGTTGATTTTGATAAGTTCTTTACTAGATTTTGGATACTAACCCTTATCAGATATGTCATTTGCAAATATCTTCTCCCATTCAGTAGGCTGTCTTTTAGTTTTGTTGATGGTTTCCTTGCTGTGCGGAAGCTTTTCATTTTGATGTAGTCCCAATAGCTTATTTTTGCTTTTGTTTCCCTTGCTTCAGGGGACCTATCTAGAAAGAAGTTGCTATTGCTGGTGTCAAAGAGATGACTGGCTGTGCTCTCTTCCAAGATTTTTATGGTTTCAGGACTCGCATTTAGGTCTTTAATCCATTTTGACTTTATTTTTGTGTATGATGTAAGAAAGTAGTCCAGTTTCATTTTTTGCATGTTGCCGTCAGTTTTCCCAACACCATGTTGAAGAGACTGTCTTTTTCCCATTGCATATTCTTTCCTGTTCTGTTGATTAGTTGCCAATAGAGTTGTGGGTTTATTTCTGGGTGATAATTATAATTTTTAACTTCTGCTAATAATGAGACTAATCTTAGGCTAGAATGGTTGGGGTAGAACTGGTTTTTTCGTTTCTTTGTAGATTACTTTCAAAGGTATTGCCTTTTAATCCTTTCCAGGGATTAAAAAGTGCAGTTGCTTCCTTCTGTATGTAGCATACAAGTTCAAGGTCTTTTCTAAAATGCATTTTCACTTTGCCTCGTGGTGTCATACCACCACATTAGGTTGTATTCCTGTAGTGATAATGTCATACAATCTGTACCCTGATCCATGGGAAAACTAGATATTGCCAAAGTACCTTTTTCTTTTATTTGTTAGCCTATAAAAGCATAATATAAAATGTTCATTTCAGCTTTAACAGTATCTAATTAGTGGCATTTCCTTCACCGAAGTTTTTCTTTTTATTGGCTCTAGACAAACTGTTTTTTATGTCATACAAAATATCTCATCTTTTTTATTTCTTTAAACTTCATTATCTTTTTGATGACACAGTAATTTTCTTTCTATCTTTTATCTCCCTTTAGCTGACATCTTCACTTTGTCTTTCTTTACAACTGTGCAAGCTTTTATCCATTTGTTTTGGTAACTTTTAATGGAAAATTCAATTTCTATGAAGTATATGCCGTTATTTTTAGATATAATTAAGTTCTCTAAAGGTTAGGTGAGCAGATTAAACAAAAAAAAATGTATAAATGTGGCATGACAGTTTCCTCATGGGAATCCACCAGGAAGAATTTGGGGTGAGTAGTGACAAATTACATTAAATGGACATCCTATTTTTCATTAATGTCTTCTCAGCATGAAGGTTCAGGGAATCTTAAATTTGAGATTCAGAAAGATTCATGCATAGTCAAGTAAAGCAGACAGAATCAGTAACCAGGAAAAAAATAGAGGAACAAAGACTGAAAAAAGATAGTCAGGATTCAAAACTCAGGACAGCATGGTGGTTTTACAAAGAATAATTAAATATTTTGCAAATAATTCTTCAGAAATATGAGGCTCATCAAAAAACATATTTCATCTATAGAATTAGTTATTCAGATTCATTAACCACCTTGCTACTGTAGAAAGCATATTGGATGGTGAAATAAGAAAATATAAGTCATTATTCATCTGTATTGTTTCTTCAGAGATGCAGTTCTGTGGTAGTCATCTTTTTCATTGTTTGACCCATCTCTTTCTTTCTAATCAGAGTTATACCACTTTGGTAAGAAGACAGTTAGGTAAGTTGGTTTCATTTGCAAATATAATCATATGCCTTCCAAATATACACAATTCTTATTAAATTTACACCAAAAGAGAATAGAAAGGAAAGGAGAAACAGGTGCATGATCTTTGTTTATGCTGTCACTACTTAATATATTAATATATTCTGGAATCCTTGGACCTTTTGGAATAAAAATGGTGACCTAATTAAGTGAAGTGGGAGGAAGGAAGTATGATTGAAAGCTGAAACGGGAATGTTTACTGAGACTGTCCCCACCAATGATAAAATGTGGGAGAGGAATTATAGCATGGCTGTTAAGAGTTTGGACTCTAAAGTTGAAAACAAACACTGTGTTTTGAACATGGCACTTTCATTTACTAGTTGAGTTTGCCTGCCTGAGCTCCAACATCCTCACCTGTAACATGCAGATAATAATAGCAGTGATCTCTTAGGGATATTGACAGAATAAAATGAGGGAACACATTTTGTGCTATTAGTAAATTGCTAATAGTAAATTGCTTAGCATAGTGATAAATACATAATAGTACTGCTAATAACAAACATTCATTGATCACTAGATGCCAGTCACTCTTATAATGGCTTTCTATGTACTAACTCATTAATTAATGACAGCCCTTCCAATCCTTATACTTACTATTAGGAAACAGCTGTATATAATAAAATGTATAATAATTTATTATAGTGGCTCCCAAACTTCATCTTTTTATATATATTAAATGCATATTTGTATATGTATGAGTCAAATGTACATATGTATATGTATGTGTGTGTGTATATATATATATATATATATATCTGTAGATATATAAATATTTGCAAGACATTAAAAATAAAGATCTGCACCCATAACTCTATGGGCAACTAATCTTCAACAGAGCAGGAAAGAATATGCAATGGGAAAAAGACAGTCTCTTCAACATGGTGTTGGGAAAACTGACGGCAACATGCAAAAGAATGAAACTGGACTACTTTCTTATATCATACACAAAAATAAAGTCAAAATGGATTAAAGACCTAAATGTGAGTCCTGAAACCATAAAAATCCTGGAAGAGAGCACAGCCAGTCATCTCTTTGACACCAGCAATAGCAACTTCTTTCTAGATAGGTCCCCTGAAGCAAGGGAAACAAAAGCAAAAATAAGCTATTGGGACTACATCAAAATGAAAAGCTTCCGCACAGCAAGGAAACCATCAACAAAACTAAAAGACAGCCTACTGAATGGGAGAAGATATTTGCAAATGACATATCTGATAAGGGTTGGTATCCAAAATCTAGTAAAGAACTTATCAAAATCAACACCCAAAAAACCAAATAATCCAATTAAAAAATGGGCAGAAGACACAAACAGACATTTCTCCAAAGAAGACGTACAGACGGCCAACAGACACATGAAAAGATGCTCCACATCACTATCATCAGGGAGATGCGAATCAACACTCCAGTGAGTTACCACCTCCTACCTGTCAGAATGGCTAAAACCAAGAACACAAGAACAAACAGGTATTGGCGAGGATGTGGAGAAGGGGGGACCCTCTTGCACTGTTGGTGGAATGCAAATTGGTGCAGCCACTGTGGAGAACAGTATGGAGGTTCCTCAAAAAGTTAAAAGGAGAACTGCCCTATGATCCAGCAAGTGCACTAGTCGGTGTTCACGTAAAGAATACAAAAACACTAATTCAAAGGGATACATGCACCCCGATGTTATAGCAGCATTATCTATAATAGCCAAAATATGGAAAGAGCCCAAGTGCCCACTGACTGATGAATGGATTAGGAAGAAATAAGACATATATATACATATATATATATACACACACACACACACACGTCACTTATACATATACATACACACACACATATATATATCTCACTTATACATCTATTTTATCTATAGGAATAATACTCAGCCATAAAAAAGAATGAAATATTGCCATTTGCAAGACGTGGAAAGAGCCAGAGAGTATAATTCTAAGCGAAATAAGCCAGTCAGAGAAAGGCAAATACTATATGATTTCACTCATGTGGAATTTAAGCAACAAAACAAACATGCAGAAGGGGGGAAAAGAAGAGACAAACCAAGAAACAGACTATAGAGAACAAACTGATGCTTACCAGAGGGAAGGTGGGTGGGAAGGATGAGTTAAATGCATGATGGCAATTAAAGAGTGCATTTGTTGTGATGAGCACAAGGTGTTGTTTGGAAGTGTTAAATCACCAAACTGTACACCTAAAACTAGTGTTACAGTGTATGTTAACTAACTGAAATTTAAATAAAACTTAGAAAACATAATAAAGATAATCTGAAGTTCCCTAAAATAATATAGAGGTTATCGTATATCAGTTTCTCAGTGTATTCATTTTCATAATTGGACATTTTTGTATAATATATAACATCTTTATACTAAAGTAGATTTGAAGCAAACATCTTTAAATTAATCATTACTCTGTGCCTACAGTTTTTACTATCTTATCAAATACAACTTTCCTCTCAAAATCTTTTAGGTCAAGGTCATATTTTAAGATTTTATTTTTGAACCAAGACAGAGAAGTACTCTTGAAGGGAAATCAGATGTCTATAGAGGTACTTAACTGTGCTCATTATTTCTTATAATATTCTCTCCCTTATCATACTGCCTCTGTGAACTGGATATTATTATTCATTTTTATGGGAGGAAAAACTGAGACTTTGATATTACAAATAATTTGCCATAATATGAGATGGACAAGTGATGAAGTCAGTATTTGAATAAAGTATGTTTTATTTTATTTAAATATTTATTTATTTTAGAGAGAGAGAGAGGGAGAGAGAGAAAATACATGGGGGAGGGGCAGAGAGAGAGAGGGAAAAAGAGAATCTCAAGTAGAGTCCCTGCTGAGCGGGAAGCCCAAAGCAGGGCTGGATCTTATGACCCTGAAATCATGACCTGAGCCAAAATCAAGAGTTGGATGCTCAACTGACTGAGGTACCCAGGCTCTCCAAGTATGTTCTATTTTAAATCTCATTATTTTATCACTACTGGTGCTTCTTTAATATTTACATTGTAATATCCTCAGAACAGAGAACTCTCTATCTTTTATATCCAACAGCATGGTCTGAAGAAGTGTAACACAAACAAATATTTTCTGGAGTCACTTGTATATCTTCAAATTAAGGAAATTTTGTATTTTACCCATAACATAACCTGTTAATTTTATATAAAAACAATTATTTCCCTTAGCTACTGCTATAGACTGAATTGTGTCCCTCCAAAATTCCTATGTTGAGGTCGTAATCTTCAGTACCTCAGAATGTGACTGTATTTTGAAGACAGGGTCTTTAAAGAGGTAGTTAAGATTAAATGAAGTTATTGAGGTGGGCCCTAATCCAGTAAGACATAATCCTTATAAGAAGAGGAGATTAGGACATAGGAAAATGCACAGAGGGAAGACCATGTAAAGGTATTGGAAAAAGATATGGTCATCTCAAGTCAAGGAGAGAGGCATTCAGAAGAAACCAATCCTGCTAATACTGGTACCTTGATCTCAGACTCTACCCTCCAGAATTGTGAGGAGGAAGATTTCTGTTGTTGAAGCCATCTAGTCTGTGATATTTTGTTAGGGCAGCCCTGGCAAATTCATACATACAACTACCATCATGTAAAAATGATACTCATGAAGGATATACTTTATTTATAGTAGTTTCATATATCTTCAGTTATATCACTGTATACTCCCAGGAGGTTGAGAAAGAATTATACCTGTTGCCTTCCTTGGAATGAAGACTTGGTGTGGAAACAAAAGGATTATAATATTTTGAGGCATGATTCAAAATACATATTAGGTTAATTATCTGTACTAACTTATCATTGGTAGTAATGAATTCCTGGTTTAGAAATTCAGACTGTCATCACCAGGACAATGAATTTATTTTGAAGCAGATGCCTTGATGTCTTTTTAAAACTTGAGTATATACTTAGTGCTGCTGTCAGCCCCTTTAGATTAAACCAAAGCCATAAAACTGAAGTGATAGTGAGGACAATGCAACATCCCTAATCAGAAAAGAGTGTTGTCTGTCTTTAAGTATAGAGTACCAAACCTTTATTCACTTAATTTACAAACAATTCATGAGAACATCTGTATGCTTATTGTAATTATTGCCAAATAATCAGAACAAAATATTTCATCCAATGGCTAAATTTTATTTTTTTTCTGGGCTAACTTCAATGACCATATGTGCTGGCCTCATATCAAAGTAGTCTGAACATGATGGAAACATATAAAAGAAATCTATTAAATGGAAAGATATTGAATATAAGTAATAGTGAATTGGAATGATATTCAGTGTTATTAAAGTGAGTCAAATATTAGAGCAACAGATATGAGCAGTACTCCATTTGGGTATTTTTAGTAAGCATTTTATAAAATATCGATGTAAGTTGGTCAGTACTTCTCCAAAACAGAGTAAAAAACCTTACTTTTCTGCAGACTTGGGAAATTATTCAGAATATAAATATAACAATTCATCTATTGACTTTGTATCCTAGGAAATATCAAGTAGAATTGTCTGATATAAATGCAGACCTTGGGCTTGCTAAAATCAATGTTTATCTCTCAGGTCAGTCAATTTATTGATATTCATCTCAATGAGAAGTCAGTATGTATGTATATCATTTGGACTAAATTTCAACACAGAAGTGTTTAAATCTTGAATTTGGTTTTGCCTCCCTGAGAATCCCTCCCCCGTTCCCCTGATTTTACATGGTTTGTATATGGGCCAAAAGAGAGGAATTTAAATCTATTAAATATTTTAGGCTTTTTGTCTGTCACACCAGTTAGCAAAACCAGACTGTTGCCTGTAAATTATTTAAAATGATAATGTCCAAAGTAAACTCTCACCAACTTAATATCTCAGTGAAATTTTCATAGGGTCCATAGAAATTATTCGAAGCTATGAATTACAATTAAAGATTTTCCAAAGAAATGATGCCATGATTTTAAACTCAGTAAGTGCAAAGAAGTATGGTAAGTAGAGGTAAAAACTCCTAAAATACTTCTTTTATGTGGCAACCATCAACTGGTAATTGTTGTAAAATAGAAAAATACACATCACATATGAATATAGAATTCAAGCTAATGTTACAAGCTAATGAAAAGGAGCAAATTCGCACTACATCGACTTCATACATTTGTTGTTTGAGCTAGTCACTTTTTTTTTTTTTTAATTTTATTTTATTATATTGTGTTAATCACCATACAGTACATCCCCAGATTCC
>NC_048237.1:5782651-5877744 GCF_002007445.2 Ailuropoda melanoleuca
CAGGGTCCTTTTGGATTACTTATTTAGAACTTCTTAATAGAGAAACCTTTTCTCAAATCCACTCTTCTAACTTGAGATCCTGCTTTCCCACTCCACTACTTTCAGAACTTCTAGCTCCTCTGTATTACTCTGGAAGAACCCTTTGCTTTCTTTGGAAATCTCCATAGATTACAAATCAGACCAAATTGTACTTCAATTATTAGAATAATCTGTTACTCTTTCTTGAAACCTGGGAGGACTCTGTCTTTTGAAACCCAGTGATTTGGATATCCACAACTTACGGAGGAATAAATAGGGGTAGGACATTGGCATTCTGATTCTATCCTGGGAAAGTCATCATTCCTCACCCCCATACCTTGAATGGGTTGAATGGAATGAGCTCAGTGATTCCTGGAACAGCAAAAACAAACAAATAAAAGCCCAATGTAGTCTGATAGAGCCTCTGTTAAGGGTCTGTCTGTCTTTTCTTTTTGGCATATGTATTTGACATTATAACATATTAATATACATTATAAAGAATTTTTGAGGAAAGATTACAGATATTAGGAGGCTACTCAAAGTCATATTCAGGCTAAAATGGTTTATTTTTTAATGCCAAAGGTTAATTATGAATAATTGATGCAATGATGTGCTCCGAAACTTACACTTCTCTTCTAGAAAATAGTCCAACCTCTTGTGGAGCGTTAGATTAAATTATCCTTAGAAATCATTGATACGGTACACTGAGGCGAAGGGGCATTTGCTCACCTACCTATTAAGATGCAGGCCTTGGGATAATGCCCCTTATATCCTGTGATGCAGGACAGAAGGCTTAATATGCTTGACTTTTAAATTAAAAGGATTCTTTAAAAGGCAAAAATATTTAATGAAAAGCAGAGTTGAGATTAGGCCATAAAGATGAGCTGTTGGCTTGTGGAAGCAACATCTGGAGACTGTTGGTGCTTGGGATTTGTATAAGCTTCTGTTTCGGGTTTGAGAAGCAAACATGGCCAACAGAAATCTTTGGTAGAATTGCTATCCAGAGCTGAAAGACAAGGTTTATTTATAGCTCTGACATATTAAATATTAATTTCTAATATCAAAGAAATAATCAGTCACTCAAAAAACCTGTTTTAGGTTTCTAATCTAATTCAGGCTTTATGGCAATTGCCTAGAGATACAGAAAAAGATTGAAACATGTCTTTGAACGTTAGAACTTGGGAGAGTAAGTTTGGAAATCTAAAGCAGCATTGTAGTTTGGCCATTGGTTAAGCGTCCAACTCTTGGTTTTGGCTTAGGTCGTGATCTCAGGGACACAAGATTCAGCCCTGAGTAGGCTCCCTGCTCAGCACAGAATCTGCTTGAGACTCTCTCCCTCTCCCTCTGCCCCTCCCCCCACATGCACTCACTCTCTTTCTCTCTCTTTCAAATAAATAAATAAAAATATTTACAAAAATAAAAGAATTGGGCACCTCGGTGGCTCAGTCATTTAAGCATCTGCCTTCGGCTCAGGTCGTGATCCCAGAGTCCTGGGATAGAGTCCTGCATCAGGCTCCCTGCTCAGCAGGGAGTCTCCTTCTCCCTCTGTCTCTGCCCCTTCCGGCTGCTTGAGCATTTTTGCTCTCTCTGTCCCTCAAATAAATAAATTTTAAAAATCTTTTAAAAAATTTAAAAAATATAAGAGTAAAACACCATTGTAATGAGGTGTATTTTGGTGAATTTTAAAACAGGAGGAGACATTTGTGAGGCAGATAAATGGGGATGGAGATGATCCATCCACCCATGATTAGAGGGGTTAATTCCAAGTAGAGTAACTGACATTGGGAAAGGCAAGGGTATATCAGTGTGCAAGGAATGAATTATAATAATGACTTGCATAATACTCAAGCAGAGGTAGAGACAGGTAAATACTGAAGATGAAAAGATAGCAGAGACCACTATATAAAGGGTATTCTAAAGCTTGTGATAGAGTTTTTAAATCAGTCATTTGTGGGGGTGCCTGGGTGGCACAGCGGTTAAGCGTCTGCCTTTGGCTCAGGGCGTGATCCCGGCGTTATGGGATCGAGCCCCACATCAGGCTCTTCTGCTGTGAGCCTGCTTCTTCCTCTCCCACTCCCCCTGCATGTGTTCCTTCTCTCGCTGGTTGTCTCTATCTCTGTTGAATAAATAAAATCTTTAAAAAAAATAAAAATAAATAAATCAGTCATTTGTGTATCAATTCTATAGCTATAACTTATGTGCATAGTCCATGGGCTGTTTGCTTTGATACTTTCTTTAAGTCAACCCATTTTTCAATTGCATGAACTTACTTTTAAAATCTAATATTAATCATATAAATAGAAAATTAGTACCTCTTTCTGCAAATTATAAATGGAGAGTAATATCTCAAAACTTTTTAAAAAAATGATCATTAAAGGCTAATCAGATACAGTTATCTGCCAATTAGAATTTTAGGATTGTAGGTGCCATTCACTGAATTAGCTTAGGATGGTAAGAGAAGCTAATATTGTGAAGATAAGGAGGTCAGCTTTTGGTATGAGACCTTTAAAAGGCCAGTGTTTGGGCACTCAGAAAGAGGTTCAGAATCAAAGACAGTCATGGAAGTTTAGCTCAGAGTCACATCAACTTAGAGGAGGAAGTTGATACTCCAAGAGCAAATGACCACAAAGGTTTGTGAGGGTTTAATTAGTCAATGAACAGATTTTTTTTTTTAGATTTATTTATTTTAGAGAGAGAGAGTTCACGAGAGTGAGAGGAGAAGGAGAGGGAGAGGGAGAGAAAATCTCAAGCACTCTCCGTTGATGCAAAGCACAACACGGGGCTCAATCTCACCACCCTGAGATCACGACCTGAACTGAAATCAAGAGTCGACCTGATGCTTAACCAACTGAGCCACCCAGGTGCCCCCAATGAGCAGATTAATAGCAGATTCTTCTAGGTAAACAGTATTTCCTAGACTAGAAAAGAATAAGAATATTGTTTTTTCTTTTTTGCTTTACTTTTTTTTCCCCCCCACCTGTATTCCAGTCCCAAAGTAACTAAAACGGTCTTCTATCACCCAAGGGCAAAATTGACAAGAAAGGTAAGGTTTCTCTTGGGCGCAGGCCCTCCTAACGTCCCACTTCTACAGCACGGAGATAACTGTCATTTCTCCTTTCCTTTCTTCTTTGATGTCTCAGTGTTCATGGCTGGCCTTTCGTCTGGCACCTTCATGCTCTTACTGAATTGCCCTGTCTTAACTGTATGTTGGAAGTTGCCCTGCATGTGCAGTTCCTGAACCCACGGATTCCTGTAGGAACTGCCTTGTGTCACCTTTGAAATGACTTTTGCCTGTATTATTATTTTTTTTTTAGGCTTCAGTCCTTCTGACTAATAAATTGATGGTAAATGGAATAAATACTAAAAAATCATGGTAATGTGATATATTTATGTAAAAGACATTTCTTAGATGAGCAAAACCAGATATATTTATTTATATATTTTTAAAGACTGTATCCATTTATTTGAGAGAGAGAGAGAGAGAGAGGGAGAGCACAAAGGGGGAGGGAGCAGAGGGAGAAGCAGACTCCCCACTGAGCAGGAAGCCTGATGCTATGTGGGGCTTGATTCTAGAACCCTGGGATTATGACCTGAGCCGAAGGCAGATGCTTAACTGACTGAGCCACCCAGGTACCCCATAAAAACAGGAATATTTTAACGACTTTCTGGATCTAACCTACCATTGACACTAAAGGTCAGTGAATTTCGAACCAAATGTGTGAGAGGTCATGTTCCACATTTTCAGCCCATGATGGCAGAGAATTTCAGCCCAATGTGATACCCATCTGAGTTGTAAGATTTTTCTCTTGACTAAGGTAGGAGTTAGTGAGTGTATTGGATCTGTTTGTGATACCCATAAACAATTTGGGACTTGCAACAACACAGTGACAAGGGAATGAAAACTTGGTAGATTGAGAAGGACAATTCAGGAAATTAATCTTCCAGGCTAAAGTCAAGATTGTCAGAGAATATAGAAGGAGTATCATCAGGCAGTCCAGAGGGCTGACAGCAGGGTAAACATTGCAACACACACAGTATCTAATAAGAGACAGACAACTCTTATGTTAATAGAAGATCTTAATGCCGGTGGGATTAGGCCAGAGAAGAGTGCAGTAGTATATGAGCTGTCATTTGCACTATGTCCGTTCTATACCCTACACTATTTTAATTCTGAATTTGATTTGCCTTCATTTATAGGCTGCATTGTAAGGGCTCCAAAGCCTTTTCCTCATTGGAATATCTTTACCTCATGTCCTAAAATACTCTCTCTGAAGGCACAACTCTTTCCGAAGATACCTTCTTTTATGTTTCTCCTCCAGCATTTGATCTGCTGCCGCGCACATAAGACTGTACCCAGTAAATTGTGGTGGCTGGATGATTTAAGTAACTTTCTTTACAGTTTTAAAAAGTCTTACAAAACACACTAAGTAGAGATGTAGATGTGAAAGAGTTAGGTTGACAATAGCCAAAGCCTATAATAGACAATGTGCTTTTTAAAAGCGATGCCATCGAGTTTAGAATAAATTGGGAGAAATAATTCACCTTTATGATGGATTAAGACAGTTCTACTAATGAGGCTTGCAAATGTTGATGACGTATCTTCTAAAATGCAATTGGGTAAGGTAATAGAGTTGGTCAATAAATCAGCTTTGAACAAAGAAGAATAACCATAAAAATTTAGTACAACATAAATATATCTGTTGTTGAAAAGATGAACTCTGAGATTATGATTAATATAATTGTTTAATTTCAATATAATGGGGGTTTTATCCTCATTTTTCTGGGATTAGAGAATGAAGTTTGTAAAATATATTTTTTTATCCCAGCCAATGATACTACAACATGATACCAAAAGTGGAAATGCAGTGTCAGAGTTAAATAATAAGAATTTCCAAAGATAAGAGGTCTAGAGGATAGTTTCTCTTCTATTTCCAAGTAATGTAAGGGAAATCATCTTTGGTTAGGGGGATTTCAGATCTATCTCTAATTTAACAATTCAAAAAGATTTATTGAGCTCCAAATTTATTCCAAGCATTTTTGAGGCAGGCGGCCATCAACCTGAAATGTTTTTTTTAGCCTTAAAAATCCCTTTCTATATCTAGATTTTGTGATTTTACTACTTATAACTGTGCTTTGCAGTATTTGAGCCTGCTGAAACTGTGTTTTAAACAAATGTGACTCAGAATCACAATATATACCCAGATCAAAGCAGTGATTCAGGTGTGGAGAACTTATTCTCCATCTGTTTGACAGTCCCTTCCAAAATTTCTCCTACACTACCCCCAAAGAACTCTATGCTATAGTTAATTACAATTTAATATGAACTTGACTGACTTAGACTACATTAATCAATATTCGTTTAATAGAGAAGAAAAGTAAATAAAGTAGATAAACTATGTGAAGACATACGTCTTTCCCTTGCTCCAAATCTATCAATGTTTTCATACTTTACAACATCTATTCTTGGCCTTCAAGGTAGTCCTTAATTTGGCCTTCCTTTCCCTGGGTTAGTCAAATTTCCTACTACTCCTCAGCACAGTAGTGAAATAAACTGATTTTCCTTAAGAACTCAGCCCTAATTCTTGCCATAACACATCTATTCAGATGAATGCATTGTTTCATGAAGTCATCTCTGTTCTCTTCCTAATTCTTTTTTAGGATCAAGTATCAGTCCTTGACTGAAATCTTCCAGTTCTGTTTATTTAAAGCCTAATGAACTAAGCAAATTGTATATCGATTTATATTACTTGCTATTATTTTATGTATAGCTCTTTTGGCTCCTGAACTATTCTCTTGATAGCCATGTGTAAACACCTGAAAAAAATCCTTAATTTTTCCTATCCTTCTTTAACAAATTTGACTGCCTAACAAAACCCTTTAAAATTGCCAGAATTTAATTTACATAGTGCTCAAGGCTTGGAGATGCCTCCACTTTGAATAACGTGGTTTTCAAAGGTTTTCCAGTGGGCCCAAATCATGAAGACCATGAGACATAATTTAGAAATATCTGCTTCATCACTGTTCACATTTTCTGTTGCCTTAAATTCCAGTCTTCTTTTTGGAGTTTTGGCCTATGGAATCCCTAAGTCTATAGGGATATTCTAGTGTAATTCACACTTTGCACACTTTATACCCAATTTTAGAGAAATCTAGGTATTCAAATCATGATGTCAAAGGGGTATAAATTTGATTGAACATAGTGCTAACGTCCAAGGAAATCAGATTTGATGACTGGATCCTAAGAATGGGAATTTCTAGATGATGTCAGTGCTCTGAAAGCAGAAAGAGAGCAAATGGGGATGATAATTACCCAAAAAGTCTGGAGGAGATGGTTTAAACCTTAAGAGTTAAAAGCTGACAAGTGCCAGGCAAATGTCTAGGTCTCTAAAAACTAGCAACATTTTAGGGGCGCCTGGGTGGTACAGTCAGTTAAGTGACTGATGTTTGGTTTTGGCTCAGGTCCTGAACTCAGGGTTGTGATCTCAGGGTATGAGACTGAGCCCTGGGGCAGGCTCCACATTCAGCATGGAGTCTGTGTAAGTTTTTCTCTCCCTCTCCCTTTGCCCTTCCTGCTGTGCTCTTTCTCTAAAATAAATAAATCTTAAAAAAAAAAAAATTGCAAGGTTTTAGCCCCTGAAGAAAAGCTTGAATCCTAACCAGTAATGAGGGCAAAAATCCATACATTTGGACTAGGAAAGGCAGGCAGAGATGTAAAAAGGAGCTGTGGATCTAGAGGCAGAGGGGAATTCAGAACTCAGATTCAGGACCTTCAATGCTGAGCTTATAATGGAATAACAAATTTAAATTACCAGGAACAATGTCTTCCTTATACATTTTCTGCATAGCAGAGTGTCTGAGTATGTAGTAAGTGCTTGATGATTGATGACATGTGATTGCATTTTTAGAGTCTTAAATTAAACCAGCCAATATTATTTTTAATTTTTATCTTCTTTATCTTTTAATAGAATATTCATATTTTCATCTTAAACATAGAAAATAGCATCATTATTTTATTTCTTTTTCCACAAAGCAGAATTTTTTTCATTTTCTATGTTTAGCAAATAGCATGGATAGTAATTTTAGCACATTTTTCATCCATGAAAGCCTATGTACTGAATGCAATAGAATACAATTTTATAGGTGATGAAGTGAATTTAATTCTTTACATGCAAGGATTATTCATGCTAAAGTAAGTGTGGACTAAAAGACCTTCAGAAGTATACGTGTCACTTATTTAAATTTATTAATAAAAAAATCTTAAGGTAGTGAGGGGACAGTGACTACAGCAAATTTAAGTAATAATATTTTCATCTCTCAGTGTTTTGTTTATATTGAAAAATGTGTGATATATGACTGAAAATACATCTTATGTAGGAAATAAGCAGTAATGGAGTGATTAAAAAAACAGTAGGACTTTTGTTTCTTAAACAATTGTGGAATATTATGGTTGAGGCATAGTTAAGAAATTTGTTACTGATGATGTTAATATTATAGCAATTTCATTTCAGACCAAGTCTGGTGGAAAACCTATATTCTATAGGCAAAAGAATGGTCTGTTTGTAGTGTACTTTAAAATACATAAGGAATTTTAATTGTGGTTTTGCATCTGAACCTGCGAAAAATCTGAACTAATGCACTGTACTTATTATAGTAATACAGAGCCTGAGATTCAGCCATTTAATTGATTTGTCTCAAGGCATACTGAATTGCAGAGTCTAGACTCAAGCTGAAGTTGTCAACTCCTAAACATTATTGTCCTTCTCCCTTAATAGCTTGTGTCCTTCTGTCGTAACAGTCTCTGTCAGAAGGTTGCAGATGTAATTGGGTGAGGCCTTGTGCTATGAAAAAACATGCCAACAGTTTTCTAGGTTTTTAAATAGATTTTTGGATCGACATCATATTTTGGGTTTACTATTTGCACTTATAGAACACAACTTGTCAAAACCATAGGTGGTGTCTGCTTCACAGGACCTAGAAGGGAATGTGAGGAGTGCTTCTGGTGTGATGGTTATACAGGTGTTTTTTGCTTGTGAAAAATCCATTGAAATTCACTCTCATATGTGTATTTTCTGTATATGTATTATGCTTTAATAAAGCTTTAAGAAGTCATTCAGTTTATTATGTTTGAAAGGCAATGGGCTATATAAACATTGTATTATGCAGATTTTAGGGTTTGGAATTTTATAAGATATTGGAACAGGAACCATATTTGCTGCTTGGTTATTTAACCCTTGAATATATTTAAAACACCTACATCCCATATAAGTCACACACATGGTGGAATGAAAATAATACAAATATTATATACAATATCAAAAAGAGTTAGAATTGTTCTTGGGAGAACACATAACTATACATCATGGACAAATCAAGAAGTAAATGCCAAGGAAATTAATATAGATAGAGAATTCCCAAGTTGAGTTACAAATAGAAATTGAAAGGACAATGTTGAGTTCCTAACCTGAGACATGAAATAAAACATTCTGAATAAATGCCTTGAATGTTGTAACAGACACAGTCGTTCTGTACCGCCAAGTATGATTTAAAATGCATTCACATCTTGCTGAGATATTATCATATATAAGAAATTTAAGCCAAAATACCTTACTTACCAAAAAATGCCTTTTGTGACAAATGTGAAACCAGTGTGAAAATTCAAAGTCTCAACAAGATTTTGCTCAGTAATGAGAAAGTTTGATACCGTCTATTGAAGAAAAAAAAAAGATAGAAAAGAAACTGCCTCAGGGTTTGAAGGCTGATCTTATTAAGAAAAATATATATAAGATGGGCAGAACTTGTTAATTGCAGTTCTGATCTTAGATTTAACATTGCAATTTTAATATCTGTGTTACTGACAACAAAAATTACCCTGCTTGTATATTGGTTTTGGAAATAGATGTGATACTCAGGTTGAGATTTTAACATGAGGTAAAACATAGCATTTTATTTCATATAAGAAGCAATTGTAAACACATAGCATAACTTTGTGCATTTTCAATAAAGAGTGATGGTCTTTTGGGTAATTCTGACATTGTTTAGAGGTGTGAGAGAAAAACCTGTGGGCTAAAAGCAAGTAATGAACAAAGAAATATAAACAATATGGAAAGATAGACCTCATTGTTTCTGGTCAATTTGAGGAGAGTGAATCTTTGTGTGAACTATATAGATGAACGAGGCTAGAAAGAAATGTGAAGACCTGGTTATAGTTCTTGGTATCTTTCTTTGCTTATTTGATAAATAAAGGTAACAGATCATAAGGATGTCCTATTCTACTTAAAACATGGAGGCTGAAAAGAATAGAAATTACAGGGTTGAAAGAATGTGACCAGCTTATTTTGTTCACTCTTGACTCAATCATAAATTCTTTCTGAGAAAGACATACTAAATTCAGTTGAAAGTGTTAAGAACTAAAGTTAAGATGTGATTATTGCTATTGATGTTAGATGGGCAATGAATGCAAAATGACTGAGCCTCCAAATAACAGCATCCAAGGTCACTAAAGGAGGGATAGTCTGGTTTCCTTATCATCCTCAGGAAACCGATAGTGTTTGGACCTTGTTTCAACTTTCATATTTTCTGGAGATTAATTATTAAAAGTTATGTTTATTACTAACATTAGATGTTTAAAAAGGAAATTATTTAAGTCTAAACCTGTCCTAAAAAATAAAGTCTAGTATGGAAAAATGATGGTAAGGCACATAAAAGGAATGGTATCTAGAATATACATAGAAGAATTAAAACCCAACGGAAGTAAACAACCCAATTAAAAAATAGCAAAATATCTGAAAAGATACCTCCTCAACAAAGATACACAGATGACAAAGCATATGAAAAGATACTCATCATAGCTTCTCATCATGGGATTGAAAATTAAAACAATGAGATGCCACCACATACCTATTAGAATGGCTAAATCCAATATCTGACAGCCCAAATGCTAACAAGAGTGTGGAGTAACGGGAACTCTCACTCATTATTAGTGAAAATTTGAAATAGTACAGCTCCTTGGTATTTACCCAAATGAGTTGACAAGTTAACGTCCACACAAAAACTTGCAAGTGCTTGTAGCAGCTTTATTCATAATTTCCAACATTTGGAAGCATTCAGTAATTCAGGAAGTGAATACACAAAATATGACCCACTCACACAATGAAATATTCTTCAGCAATGAATAGAAATAAATTATCTAGCCATAGAAAGATATGGAGGGATCTTAAATACATATTGCTAAGTGAAAGAAGGTAAGATGTTTTTTGTGTGTTTTTTTTTAAGGTTACATAGCATATCATTCTAACCATATAATATTCCAGAAAAAGCAAAGCTGTGGAGACAGTAGAAATATCAATGGTTGCCAGAAATTTGGGAAGAGGGAGGGAGAAATGAAAAGGTGGAGCACGGGATTTTTAGGGCAGTATAACTACTCTGTATGATACTAGAATGGTAAATACATATCATCTGTCAAAACTCAGAATATATACAAAGAGTGAATCCTAATGTAAACTATGGACTTTAATAATAATGCATCAGGATTGTCTCATCGGTTATAACACATTTATCACACCAGTGCAACATGTCAGTTAGCTGGGAAATTGTGTATGTGTGTAGGAGGAGAGGCCATATGGGAACTCTCTGTACTTACTGATCAGTTTTTCTGTAATCCTAAAATTTCTCTAAAAACCAGCCTATTAATTTTTTTTAAAAGTTATTTTTGTTATTAATAATTTGTTTCCACTATCAATTTCCTCTTCAAATATTATCGACTTCACAGCTGCACAATGAACCACTCATCTGGGAGCTTTTATCAAGTCTTAAGTGGAAGCTTTGGCTGAATATATTAAATATAAGCCTTAGGATATGAATTGCTGAGGAAAATATTCTAAGTTATGAAGAAATATTTTTTAAATTAACAGAAGTTAAAGGAATTTCATTTCTCCCTCTCAAAATCATCAGTTCCACAGAAAATAATATAACAATGTAGATGTAGTTTTTATATCATAGCAACTTTTGAATTATGTTTATCTCATGGAAAGGTGAAGAGATCTTTGTTATATATCTAGAAATCTTACACTACTGGTACTTTTATGTTTAAGCATGTTGATGAAACCATTTGTACTTCCATCTAATTATAATCCTGAGGCTGCAAATAAGCCTAATTTCCTCCAACACTTTCCTTCCACCAACACACCTAATAAAACATTTCATGCTTTAGTATGAAGCTGTATTTTCCACTATATCTAGGGACATAGGGAAGATACAAAGTTTCAGGCACAGACGAGAGGTTATTTGCTCAAGGACCTAGAGCTAATAAGTGGTGGCTGCAGAGCCGACATCCAAGAGGGTCTTAACTGCTGTATTGTCAGAGAGGCGCTGGGGTCGGGTTATTATGGAGAGTGCGTGGAAAGAACATACAAGAATGAGTTTACAATTTCAATTAAGTGGATACAAAGAGCTGAGTACATTCCTGTTTCAAAGTAGAGATAAGAATTGTTTTGGGGGCGCCTGGGTGGCACAGCGGTTAAGCGTCTGCCTTCGGCTCAGGGCGTGATCCCGGCGTTATGGGATCGAGCCCCACATCAGGCTCTTCTGCTATGAGCCTGCTTCTTCCTCTCCCACTCNCCCCTGCTTGTGTTCCCCCTCTCCGCTGGCTGTCTCTATCTCTGTCAAATAAATAAAAAAAAAAAAAAAAAAAAGAATTGTTTTGAAGGAGAGCAAGTCTAAGTTAAATGAACATTAGGAGACATTGTTAGCATCTGAAAGCTAGGATTGCTTCAGCATTCCCCTTAAGCCTCTTCAGACTGGTTAGCATGCATGTTATATTTTCTTCGTCCATCAGCTCTTAGGAGTGTAGCAAATAAAAAGAAAGACAGACAGGAGTTGTTAAAAGCCTTTCCAAATTCTTTCTCTGCCCTTGCTCCATTATGCCCACCAGTGCTGAATCAGTTAAACTAGTGTTATCAAGCCTCCTAACTATGAATGTAGAAGAAAAATCTGGGGAGAAAACCTGCATTAGTTTTATCGATCTGCTTTTGCAGAATTGAAAACAAAAAGCCATCTTGAAGCACATCAATAGAATTATGGTTTCCCCTGTGAGAATTTACTGCATTGGCGTTCTGATTTGTTCTCTTCTAAAGAAGGAGCACAGAAAAAAATTATTAGGTGCTAAAATAGGCTGGCCCTGATGAATTACTGACAGTTCCGCATATCTTTCAAGCGTTTTGTTTTCCCCAACTCATGCTAACATTACTCATCCTGCACTTTAACAAATTATAAAGGGTTTATTCAGATTGACTCTTTTTTTTTAGGAAGATTAAGGCCCTAGGACATCAAAGCAGCATACAAATTACAAGTCATTAAATGAAGTTCTGCCATTAATATATATTTTACAGTATGGCTTTTCTTTTTCTTTCATCTCTTCTACCTTAAATCCATCTCTGTTCATGAGGACATTGATGTGGCTATTGCATATCCTAGTTATGCGATGATGACATTGAGTCAATAATGGTGAGATGTTACTGCTTTCAAGGAACTTTCTGGTATATATAACTATACATGTATTTCATACATACACTGTATGTGTGTATATATATATAAATATGTATGAGAATTACACATAAAATCTATACATGTGATGTATGTGTTTGCATATATATATACACACAGACACACATGCACATACACACATGTGCACACGAGAGAGAGAGATTTCAGAGCCTAATCTTATGCCTGCCACAAGTCAAACGTGTTTATGCAAATCAGTTTTAGTCTTTTTTTGCTGAAAAATTAGTTTTAAGAAAGCTAACAGTTCAAATTTGCACATGTTGAAATCAACTAGATCTATAAAATGTATCTTTCTCAAAAAGATCTGAAGAGGTATCCCATACATTAAAAGCAATAAGAGCAACAAAGTGGTTGTATCCTTTTTTATTTTAAGATTTTATTTATTTACTTAAGAGAGAGAGAGAGGGAGAGAGCACAAGCAGGGGAAGCGGCAGAGGGAGAGGGAGAAGTAGGCTCCCTACTGAGCAGGGAGCCTGATGCAGGGCTCGAGCCCAGGACCCCGAGATCATGACCTGAGCCAAAGGCAGATGCTTAACTGACTGAGCCACCCAGGCGCCCAAAGTGGTTGTATCCTTAGTGTTTTTCTCTGTTGTGGTCTCCTCTTTGGAGGGCACCTTGCAGTTTGTGTGTCACATTGCTCTGTGGAAGAAAAGTTAGAAGACGTGTTTGCAGATAGTTTGGTGCCTCATAAGTCACTGGGCTTCAAACATCTCCACCTTACATGCTCGTCTACATGGCTTGCCCAGCTTTCTGGCCACCCTGGAGCAATAGTTTCCTAGCTAGATTTTGGAAGTTACATTTCCACTGGGAACAAAACACTGAGCTCAGGGACAGTGCAGCCATTGACTGAGAACCGCAGACATCGAAGCCAAACAGCATTCCTTTTCTCATTTGATGGGGCACAATATGCCAAAGAGAAGTGGGTGAAGCGTCATTGCTTGGTTAGAAAGTATTGAGAAGTCATGAGATTTGGAAAGTTTTGTAGCACAGGATTTCCTTAAAATTTGGACTTCATATTTGAAATATATTTAAACTTTGATGTCAAGTCAACTACTCCATTTTAAGCATTAGGATAGAATTGGGACTCTTTCCTTGCTTAATTTTTTCTCTGTTTGAAGGTGCCTTATTGACTGCAGAGTGTTTTTGAGAAGAGGCTGTGAAACTACAAGTCCTTCTGAGTTGACCTTTTTGGGGAAGCAGTGATCTGATGCCACTGGGTGAGGATAAAACGGTTTATGCTTCGTGCTTTTAAAATGGGTTATAAACGACATGAAGCTGCCTTTATTCAATTACCTTTTCTTTTTTAACAAACACCATCTGTTTGGGCTTGGCAAGTCTCCCACAGGAAAAAGAAAAAAAAATAGTGATATCCTGAAATAGAAAAGAGAGTATAACTTTTTCCTTCATAATTGACCCTGATAATTTATTGAGGTTAGGTTATGCTGGTTCAGAAGCACAGCTTATAAATTTGCGGTACTAATTTAGTTACTTAGGTTTAGTTACTTGGTGCAAAAATCTGACAGACTTAAAAAAAAATATTTGAAGAGCCATTTCATGTTGACTATCTTATTTATTTTTCCCAACAGAGATGAGGGATGAATGATTTTCATATTCTGTCCTCCCATTTTATAGGTTAGGAATTTGAGGCAGAGATGTCGCTTTTTAAAAGATGATATGGTAAGCAAATGATAGAGCTGAGTCTCAAATTTAGGTTTTCTGGCGACCAATCCCATATTATTTCCATCCCACTCTATCACTAGGCCAGCAGAAATGACATGAGCTTTATTGGACATCATCAAGATACGAATTTTATGAGCGTAGTGTCAGAGTAAGAAGCGTCAGCTGCTCCACAACTCTGAGCTGTGTGGCACTTTTTGCACATCACTAGGGTACAGGTAGGAATGGTGAAGGGATCATGATGAAGCAGGCTGCCTCCAAACAGAAATTTGCTGAGGCTACTTGATGGAAATAGTCCAACCATTTTGGAATGTTTGACCAATAGCCTGGATAATGGCAGACACCAGAGAATCAGCAAATGTAAAAAACACAGCTGCTCAGGGTTTTGATGAGATAACTTCTTTCAGCATCATCAATTATTGGGGATGATCAGACTTAAATTCTGAAAGAAATGAGGCTAAAACCAAATGAAATGAAGAGTAGGCAAAAGAACAGTTAAGATGAAAGGAATAATCCATGGTGTGATCATGATCTTGGTGGCGGCTTGCTGGATGTTTTCTTTTTTAACTTTGTGAACAGTAGAAAGGAATTGTCAATGGCTCTGCCTGAGGTGCTTACAACAGAGCTATCCCAGGCCAGAGTTCACTGCTGCTAACATGGAGGGTTTCTCTCTGGGTCTAAAAAAATCTGATGGAGGTACAGTGAGGGCAGCCTCAGGCCAGGGATTCTGTACCTGTGTGGGGTAACTGTTGGAGTTCTGCTTTGCCTGCAGATAGGACTAGAGAATTCAAAGATCCACTGGCATCCTAACTGACATTGTGCTGATCCCTAATACATTGTCTCTAAATTAAAAGTGCGGAAGTATTTGAAATTAAATTTTTCATTTGCCTTTCTGAGTGCTGAGCCTGAAATAATTTAAACATGACTGAGATTAAAGTGCTGGGTGGCCAGTGTATGGAACATTTGTAGGGAAGATGCATTTTGTCTGAATCTGCTGCACATCTTCAGCTGGCTATGGCTAATTCTCTAGAGAATCCATAAAGTAATCTTTCTTTAAGTCCTTTGCTCCTTATTCTAAATTCCTTAATGAGCAAGACAGAGCTCTGTAATAGTGCTTGAAATAGCTCAAGAGGAAGTAAAATGGTTTATATGAGTACAATCTCAGCTTCAAGGACAAAAGTATATTAATTAATAGGAACGTATTTCAAAGTTCACTTCTAAAGCTTTCCATTTCATTACTGTCTTGGCCAAAGTACAAAGTGATGATGATCTTTATTATTTAACTCCAGTGGAGCTGCCATACACTGTTTCTGGTATATATATTTTTTAATAAGTAGATTATCTTACATTCTTTTTTTCAAACTGCCCCTTTGAAAGACAATGTGCTACCCTTCTTTTTGGCCGTTCATCCTCTAGACCTTCTTTCTCTATCCTCATTGTCCCTCCTTTATCTTCTTCCCTTAATCTCCTCACACGTGCTCTCCCCACCTCACCTTTTCTCTCCCTCTGACCTTCCCTTTCCTCTTTATATCTTTGTGATATTTACTGTGCATCATTTAGGGTCTAGAAAAGGAAATGTCATGTTTTTAAATAATCATAATATGAACTGGTAAATAGAAAGTCACAAAAGAAAAGCACATATAATGCAATTCTTATTCAGNTCCCCACCTCACCTTTTCTCTCCCTCTGACCTTCCCTTTCCTCTTTATATCTTTGTGATATTTACTGTGCATCATTTAGGGTCTAGAAAAGGAAATGTCATGTTTTTAAATAATCATAATATGAACTGGTAAATAGAAAGTCACAAAAGAAAAGCACATATAATGCAATTCTTATTCAGAAAAAAAAAAACATTTCCCTTTAGCTTGGTGGTGGGGAAAGAATCAGTAAAATTTGATGGATGGAAGTTCTCTAAGTTGAGTCTTAAAGTACAGGTAGAATCTGGCCATGTGGGCATGTCAGGGCAAAGGAAATTTCTGAGCAAAGGCATGGACATAGGGATGATTGAGTAGTTCAGTTTGTTTAGTTGCCTATTAAATAGAAGAATAGGAAGTGAAGATGCAAGGTCAGAATCAGAAAATGAAGAATTTTAAATGCTACACTGAGTATTTGCAGTTTATTCATTAAGTAAGGGGAATTAAATTTTTTTGAGAAGATCATTTCCATAGCTCATGAAGATTAACGTGGCAGTGAGGTATAGGATGGTTTGAAAGTGGCTGCTGTAATACCTCTTGCTAGATTAACAAGGTCCTCTTTTCCATTTAATGACTGTTGTATGTTGGGTTTCCTGAGAAGGGATTTGGATATTGAGCACACAAAGATCTGTTAAGGCATGCTCTTGGGAACAATACCTGTGGAAGGAAAGGGAAAGAAGCACAGTTGAATATAGAGAGAAATCTCCAAAAAAAGATCTCAGATAACTTCAAGTGACAGTAATGGCTCATCTGAATTGAGCTACTCATGGAGTGTGGGCTGCCTTAGAAAGGGGCAATGGGCTCGGGCAAGATGACTCTTCCATGGAGGTAATTCCTTAAAAAACCTTGACNGGAACAATACCTGTGGAAGGAAAGGGAAAGAAGCACAGTTGAATATAGAGAGAAATCTCCAAAAAAAGATCTCAGATAACTTCAAGTGACAGTAATGGCTCATCTGAATTGGGCTACTCATGGAGTGTGGGCTGCCTTAGAAAGGGGCAATGGGCTCGGGCAAGATGACTCTTCCGTGGAGGTAATTCCTAAAAAACCTTGACAACTGAGTTCTGACAACAGTAGTCCCCATAGCTGAAGGAATAATTCCTTCAGTTCTGTCAGGAAACCTGGACAATACATCACAACATCTACTACAATTGACTTGTTTATATCTTAATGTCTTAGGTGTGTCCCAATAGAACCTTGAATATCCTCTCTCAGAACACATCATATTCAGCATTTATTATAGGCTTACTTATTTATCTTTGCAACTGAAAGGTAATCTTTGTGTGGGCAAGAATTGTGTCCTATGGTTCTTTTATTCATACCATCTACAATGGTAAGGAATAGTGTTTAAGAAATAAGTTTTGAATGAAAGAATAAAAAAAAAATAACTGCTTTAATAAAATCATGCCTTCTCTAGGGGTGCCTGGATGGCTCAGTCAGTTAGGCGTCCAACTCTTGATTTCAGCTCAGGTCATGATCTCAGGGTCATGAGATGGAGCCGCACATCAGGCTCTCTGCTCAGCCCAGAATCTGCTTGAGATTCTTTCTTTGCCTCTTCCCGTGCTCACTCATTCTCTCTCTCAAATAAAAATAAATAAAATCTTTTTAAAAATTTAAAAAATAAAATCATGCCATCTCCAAATTTAGCATGACAGATTAAGTGTTCTGAAAATACAAAAACAATTCAGTGATGCTTTAGTATCTCAAATCAACCATGTCTCAAATCAAATACAGGGGAAATATTCCCTCTCAAGATGAATGATAGATTCCAGCCCTCCATTGTTTGGAGTCTGCATTCATTTTAGGCATCTGATAGGAACAAATTGATATTTTTTCATTCTAAAGCCAATAAATACTTCAGTTCCTTTATGAATTAGGGTCTTCTGGCTTGTTAAATAAAAATAATTATTTCTCCATTTTTAATCTTTTTAGGGTAAGTTTTGGTTTAGGCAGACTGCCTTGAAACGTACTCTAGTATCCACCGTGCATTTCCTAATCTCTGAATTGGCAGTCATTTGTAAAGTTGTTAGCCATTGTTGCTAATACCTATGTGCTTTCATTTTAAGATATTGCTAAATATTCAAGCTTAATGATTGAATCAGCAAAGTGCAAAAAGAGTCCCGTGCTGGAAATTATTTGAAGACACAAATGAAGGGAAGATATGATTCCTGTATCGTAAATCTGCAGTATTCTTTTTTTTTATTTTTTATTTTATTTATTTATTTTTATTATTATTTATTTGACAGAGAGAGACAGCCAACGAGAGCGGGAACACAAGCAGGGGGAGTGGGAGAGGAAGAAGCAGGCTCCCAGTGGAGGAGCCTGATGTGGGGCTTGATCCCAGAGTGCCGGGATCATGCCCTGAGCCGAAGGCAGACGCTTAACGACTGTGCCCCCCAGGCACCCCTAAATCTACAGTATTCTTGATAGATAACACTTACAAGTTTAACCTACTCAGGAATAACCACAAAGCAATGTACAATGAGTACTAAGAAATGCTGAATAATTAAGGGGGAGGGAAGCATGAAAAGGAGTAATCAAAGTGACAGTAGTTTATGGAGAAAAGAGGTGGTATTTTAAAAAGGGCTTCAGAATTCTTTAACTCCTCTTGCAAAGNTAACTCTTCTTGCAAAGAAAGGTGGAGTTGATATCTTCTCACTTTGTACATGGACGGGTTTGTGACTACTTTGATGCAAGAGAGTATAGCTAAAGTGACAGCTATGTGACTTCTGAGGCTATGTCAGAAAAGATCATGTAGCTTCCACGCTGTTCTCTTGAAACACTAGCTCCATGGAGGTTCGATTTCAGGAGAGTCTCTATCAAAACCCAGCCACCATGCTATGAGGAGTCAAAACCACATGGAGAGGCCATGTTTTAATACTCTGGTCAGTAGTCCCAATTGAGCCACACTTATAGATGAAGAAGACATTTTGGAAGTGACACCTCCACATAGATGTTACAGCCCCCATCATTTGAGTCTTTCTAGTCCAATCCCCAGACATTGTGAAGCAAAAAGAGTCAATTTTATCGTACCTTTCTAGATATCCAACCTAATGATTTTATAAGTATAAGTAAATGGGGTTGCTTTACGCCGCTAAGTTTGGATTGACTTGTTAAACAGTGAATATAAGCTTTATGAAGAAATGCATTTAAAGAAATATATTCTTATTGGGTTCTCAAAAAATAAGTTGCTTTATTCTGGAAGTATCATACATTTTTAATTTCTGTTGTTCAGTGAAGTAGGTGATTGAGATGGGGTGAGTTACTGAGGCACAATTTCCTCATACTAGTAGACAACAAAAGTGGCACTTATAATTAATCATAAATTTAATGACATAATTTGAGATCTTCCTTTGTGTCAGGTATTGTGCCAGCTGCCTTATATGAATTATTAATTTATTTTTTAAATATCCATCTTATTCCTCTAAAGTATGAACTATCATTATGTTTTACATATGAATATAATGAGGTTTAGATATTACATAAAAAATGGCCCAAGGACATTCATACTTTCCATTCAAAGAGAGCTGGGAAGTGATTTAGGCTGGGTTAACACCAAGATCCGAAGTCTTAACTGCATTGATATAGGGCCTTTATTCTTGAGATAAAGTGGAAAAATATACAAAAGGAAGATAGTATAAAATGGCTTCTGGTAATTCTTCCCGTATATGGAAAATAATGAATGTGCCATAATATCTTAGTAACTTTCCATACTTTAATGCAAAATTTGGTGCAGAATTCTCTGGCTTGGACTCTCTTCCACAATATTTAGTAAGAGAGGGATCTCGAATTACTATAAATGCTGCATAAATTCAAGAGGATGATCTATAAAGAATTCAACCAAGCATTGGCCCTTGAAGATAAAGATTTCTCATAAAGTAAAATGAATTATTGTCCTTGCCCATTGCACTAAAACTCTAATATGACAGTAACTAGAAAGCTGAAAAAAATCATTTCAAGTAGGCCCTGTTTTGTGGCTCTGGCCCTACAGATTGATTTTATATGCAGGTTTAGCACTCGGCAGCTGCCAAAAGCCATCAGTGCAATAGCCCATTCAGAGGAACACAAAATTTGAAAAGAAGACACCCGGCAAGGACATGCTGTAAAAGGCAAAGTACAGATATGAGAAAGATCTGCTGGCCCATTCACCCAATCCGGACATTTACAATATCTAAAAAGAGAGGAGAAGACAGAGGAAAGACTAATATCAACTTTAAACATGTGAAATAGAGATCATCTGCTCATTAAATCTTATGTCTTTCCAAGAGAACTTAGAGTTGAAGAGAACTAGTTGAAATTGTATCATTTAAAGTAAGAAACCCCATTTGGCGTGGAGATGATGAGATTCTAGGAACTAGATATATATGAGAAGTGATGAGATCCCATGACAATTTGAATATAGCCTTCTTTTAGAGATGGCTTGAGCATAGGAGGGAAGCAGTAGATGGTTGAGATGATCACTGGGATTAATCTTAACACCTTTGCCTTGTGTTGAGACGTTATAAAGTTAGGGTGTTTATTTCAAGAATTATGAAGTACTAGTATGAAGAGGACACTATAGTCCTAACCTGGAATCTAATAGGGCTTTTCCAATGTGAATCTTTAAATACAGCATTGTTGTGTAGATTTATGTCTCTTAATTCTCAAGATAGCTCTATATGTATCTCTAGAAAAGATCTACTTTTTTAAATGGAATTACCAGAAGGTAAACATCAATTTAGATGCAAAATTTTGAAAGTAATGGAAACTTGAATCCGTAATTATTCACACTTTCATTTCTATAATTCAGAAGGAATATCCCCTGATGTCGGTTTTATTTAACAAGATGTCAGTGATAACTTTGAGAAGAGATAATTCAAACCAACTGAAGTTCTAGATAATAAAGGACTTAGGGTGTAACTGAGCAGAGTGCCAGTGCACTGACCAGAGCCACATGATGCTGGAACATGGACCACTTTCTGTGATGGGTCTGATGTTCACAATATGGCATACTGGTAGTAGACTAAAGTGGCATTCAGGAAGGAAATGTGGAGCCTAAGATATGGCTTGGATCCCACTGTGCTCTGCAGGCTTCAGTAAAGGTTGACAAAGCATGCTGTCTGCTTTCAGCATGCACATTCAGATGTGCTTAAAGATCTAAGTAGTGTGAGCTCTGGAGTGACTCTGTGGCAAGGTGGAGTGGGAATTACGGATATCCTTTTAGTGACTTCTTGTTTGGAATTATTTTATGGCATCTATCTGCTTACTGCCAATAAATTCAAATTCAGCTTAGAAGGCCAATAAGGCATCCAAATATTTGAATCAATACAGCATATTATTAAATAATTACAGTACTTTTCAAAGAAGGTGAACCGTGTAGTTGTTGGGTGGTAAATAATGAATGATACTAACTTTTAACAATATACAATATTTGTGGGGTGGTGGCAGGTTATTATAATAAGGGGAGTCTCAGCAGAAATATTAAGCTCAACACATTGATTTTTATTGCCATTCTAGATTAAGACAAGAGCAAAAATCTGATAACAGAGCAATGCATTCTGAGACTGAGATTATCAAAAATATGCCTATCTGGCTATTACTAAAGACCCTTGTTAGCATTTGACCACAGGTGGAACTGATTTGCCCCCAGAGCTTTCTTCTTTTTAGTTTACAATAAGCAAAACAAAAATGTGCTTGCCCAGTGTCTGACAACTCTGTGAAGTGATAAACTGAATGATTTAGAGGCTTCTCACCGGTGATATTTTTTTTTCTTGCCTTTGTTAATACTACAAATAATTGGAATGTTAACTCCTATTTCACTGGATTTAGTATAACTTACTATGCATCATATTTTAGTTGACTTTAGCATTCAAGAAAGCTATGTTGTCCTATTGAACAGGGAAACCATTTTTAACACCCTTATAGATTTCCTTTGGAAAGAGTTGCGTTTATAGGGAATTCACTTCAAGTAGTCACCCCCTTGTTTGCAGTCAGTGCTTTGAAAACAAGGCTTAACATTTCCTTAAAAAATTTAAGAGTTCATGATTTACCTTAGTAATCTTTTCTTCTGTGTTAAAATTCTGATAGGCAAGATACTTTTTCTGGAAACCTTTGCCTGCAGATTCAGTTCTTTTTTCTTTCTTTCTTTCTTTCTTTCTTTCTTTCTTTCTTTCTTTCTTTTTCTTTCTTTCTTTCTTTCTTTCTTTCTTTCTTCCTTTATTTCTTAATCTTTAGAAATAGAGAAAAATTTGAGCACCACAATTTATACAAAATCTTATACTCTACTTAAAAAGAAAATATATTCTGGAGGCTAAAGAAGCTGAGTTAGAGCTCTATGTCATAATTAAAACTATTTCTCAACCTGTATACACTCCTGCTTTCCATATATTCATTTTCATGCTTGTATTGCAAGACTCTTGACAAAACACAACCACTTAAAAGATTAATCACTACTGAAGAATGTATGGAGACAACATTTTATTTTGAGTTTATTTATTCGTATATGTACCCACATTTATTTCCTTAAGGGAAAATTACTTCTAAATCTCAGTCTTGAAGACAACTATATGCTGACTAGGATTATATTTCAGAAATTCTGATATGACAGGGCTAGAGGATTCTCAGCTTATACTTTGGGAATGTCCACACACTCAGCAACTACACAGTTAAGTTCCTTCTCACTGTGTGTCTTCATTTATGCCATTCTTGCTTACAATGTTCTCACGCTTTTCTTTTTGCCTACACAAATCCCACCAGGCCAATGGGCTAGGATCTATCTAGTTCATTCCCTCCTACAGTCCTTTTCTAATTAGCAAAGTATCCATTAACTTTCTCCTCCCCTAAAATTCTGCCAGTAAACCTTTAATTATGCAAGGTGTTTTGTTGTTCTCTTAGGGTATTTATTGCATATGCATTTACAAATAAACTCTTAAAGTCTTTGAGAGTTAAGACTATGTCTTAAACTTCTCTTGTATATTCACAGCAATCAGCATAATGTTAAGCACATTAAATAGGTGGTTATGAACACTTGATGGAATCACACAATCAATTGCTATCCTGAGTCCCACAGTTGATTTTTGCAGGTAAATAGCGTGAGACAGAGTGAGCGTCACTTGGAGTTTCAGAAACTCCTTGTCAGAATTCAGACCAGGTTGTAGTTGAAATTGTAGCCTCAACTTGTAGCTCTCTACTTTTAGCAAGCAAGCAGACAAACATAAGCAAAAGATACTACTATCCTTTCAGGCTTTCATACCCAAATACTTTTTTTTTAAGATTTTATTTATTTATTTGAAGAGAGAGAGACAGCCAGCGAGAGAGGGAATACAAGCAAGGGGAAGTGGGAGAGGAAGAAGCAGGCTCCCAGCAGAACAGGGAGCCCGATGCGGGGCTCGATCCTAGAACCCTGGGATCAGGCCGAGCCGAAGGCTGACACGTAACGACTGAGCCACCCAGGCACCCCTCATACCCAAATTCTGACTGCAAAATGTTAGCAAACCAAACTTGCTAAACAATTTTATAGAAAGATGTTAAGATTTTTATCATTACATTAGTATCTGCAGTCTTTAGGAATTATAATTTCTTTGAACAATAATACTCTTACCCTCCAAATTTTTCTTTTGCTCCTTATATTTGGGAGATCCTAAAGAACCATGTTACTACTTAAAAATCCTGGTGCCTGCAGAGTCCGTGTAAGATCATTTTTCTCATTCAGTTTTTATGATTGCCGGTAATTTGAATCTGAGCAAAGCTGAAGTACTGAGTAAAGCCTGTCCGACTTCACTTCACAAACACTAGATAGAAATTTTTGATACTTCATGTTTTGATGACTGAATGCAAACTTCAAGGGCAAGGCTCTGCTTTCTCTCCAGTGCTTAAACGGTCTCAGAAACAGCACAAACATTTATTTCATGAATATGTTTATCTGTATTTCTTTGCGATTTCAATTATGTTCTCACTTTGTTAAACAAAAACAGAGCCAATGAATCTTGGGAAGAAATGACCACCTCTTCCCTCCGGCTTTCAATTGATCTCAGCAACATTTCTTACTTCAATTCTCTGTCTATCTTGGGTATTGCCTTTGAACAACTAACACTTTTTTAAATAATGTACTTTTGAGGTTATTTTGAATCTTACACCAACTTAATTTTACATTTTATATTGAAAATAAACTCGTGGTTTTGAGTTACCTGCATTGTAGTGTATAATCTTCCACCAATATTATCTTCCTTTTTAACACGTGTGCTATAGGCTGATGCCATTAAAGGCCAGCACACTGCCTACTGAAAGCCAACATATTCCAAATGTTGTACAGTAATTAGACCTTGGCAATTAACACATATCTTCATTTCTCTTGGTAGAACTTGATAGATTTTAGCAACCGCCTTTTAACTTGCTCCTCTTCAGAATTAATGACTTTGGTTTTGAAAGGCAGTATATATTTTTTTTTCCTCTACTTTAAACTCTTATTTGAATAAGAAATGCATCACACCCAAAAGGATAATTGCATAATGTCAGTGGAGGAATATCAATACTCTCAATATTCTCTATTACCCACTGTGCCGAATACATGTCAAATAAAAAATGTACTCTAAATAAAAAGAGTGCACGTACTGTGCAACTGTAGTTTCAGCACACATTTTTTAGAACTCTTCTTACAACTATATTTCTCTGTCTAAACTCTTCCTATTTATAATTTCTGGAGTTTCCACTGGGAGGTGTATATAGAGATTGTACAGTTTTTGATTTGTAATAATAATAACACCACCAACAACAATAATAATACAATATTTACCATGTACTAAATGTTAAAAAAAAACAGCTAGCATATATGATCACATTTAATTTTTACAGTGACTTTAGAGATAGGTATTATTTTCCCATTTTTAACTGTGTAAAAGGGGGTTTAGAAAGGTAAAGTAACTTGCCTTAGGTCATAGAATTACTGTGTCATAACTAATGGCTAGAATTGGAAGCCAGTCTGTTTTACAGTAATCTGTGCATCTTGTTCAGCAATACCATATTGCCTCTCTCTGCTCTGGGCAGTTATTTTACACATCACTAACAAGGAGATGCAAGAAATATATATATTGCTCTCCATTTACTTGATTGAAGAAAGAAATTAAATAGACAATATCGTTAAGAGAGAAGAGACTTTCATACTTTTATCTCTCAAAAAAATTATCCATCTTACAATAAAAGGGGTTTGAATAGAATAGGTTTAAGAAATTTTAGAGATTGGGAAAACATTATAGTCATTTATTCAGTCATTCAATCAGTAGGCAGTTTGAGTGCCTACTACGTGCCACCATTGAAATAAGGCACTGGATATACAGTCAGGTATGCTCGAAGCAGAGGTTCCTTCAACGAAAATTACGCAGAAGTCATATGGGGTGACACATCAAAGATTTAATTATAGGGACTTCGATGGAAATATGTATTAAAGCTCTCAATTCAATTTTATGCAACATTATGGAATTCTGTATTGCTAGTGAGAGAGAACACATTGACCATGTCATGTATTGTCACTGAACTAACTGTTCTTGCGGTGTAATATCAATATACAATTTGTTGTAGTTTGTAATTTGTATTTATTTGTATGTTTTTAAATTTTATGGTCAATCTTCATATTCAAATATTATGCTAATCCGCTTATTAATTCTAATAATTTGACTATAGATCATTTTGAATTTTAAAGTAAACAACTGTGTTGTCTAATGTCATGAGAATTTTAAATCCTACATTCAAATTCTTCTTTTATTCTTGTATTTCTGCAGTGACTAGGACATTCAGTACCATGTTCAATAAAAGGGATAAGAATAGACCTTGTTGTCTCATTCCCAATCTCAGAAGTATAACTTTTAACATTTCACCATTAACTAAAATATTTGCTTTAGGATATCTGTAGATACCACTTACAAGATCAACAAGGAAGTTCCCCTCTATTCCTATTTCACTCAATTTTAATTGATGAAACATTTTTTATTTTATCTTTTTTTTTGCATTTATTGTATTGATCACATCTTTGTTCTCTATTTTATTAATGTGGATGGCCAGCAACTGGTTTTACATACTTGGAACATACTGGATTTTTTGTGGTTTAATTTCCTGTTTATATTGTGGGATTCAATTTGCTAACATTCAATTCATTTTTTAAAAATTCTTTAATTGAAATATATTTGACAGGTAACATTGTGTAAATTTAAGGTGTACAACATGTTGATTTGATACATTTATATAGTTATAATTTCCATTGTGTAGTGATAATTATCACCTCTATCACTACATAATTATCATTTCTTTTTAGTTGTTGGAATAATTAAGATCCAGTCTCTTAGAAAGTTTGGTGATTATAATATTGTAGTCTATGTTCATTGTACTGTGCATTAAAACTGTAGGACTTATTTACTACTCATTGCAAGTTTGTATCCTTCAACATTTCTCCTATCACCCCACCTCCCAACCCCTGGTAACCACCATTTTATTCTGTTTTTACAAGTTTGGCTTTTTTAGATTCCACATACAAGTTTTACCACACAGTATTTGTTTGACTTATCTCACTTACCATAATAATAATAATGTCTTCAAGGTCAACATATGTTGTTGCAAATGGAAGGATGTCCTTGCTCATGGCTGAATAATAATGAATATCACATCTTCCTTATTTATTCATCCATTGACAGACATTTAGGTTATTGTTTCCCTATCTTGGCTATTGTGAATAATACTGCAATAAACATGGCAGTGCAGATATCTCTTCAATATTCTGTTTTTATTTACTTTGGGTATATACCTAGAAGTGGAGCTGCTGGTTCATGTGGTAGTTCTATTTTTAATTTTTTAGGAATCACCATGTTGTTTTCCACAGTGGCTGAATCAATTTACATTCCCACCAACAGTGTACAAGGGTTCCTTTTCTCTACATCCTTGCCAATGCTTGCTGGCATGCAAACTTTTAAGTGTAAGATGAGTAAGGTCTGAGGATATAATGCAAAACATGGTGACTATAGCTGGTAACATTGTATTATATAATTGAAATTTGCTGAGAGTATAACTTAAATGCTCTTGCCAATAAAAGGTATATGAGGTTTTGTGTTATGTGTTAATTACATGGTAGGACTTGTTTCTCAATGTATACAAATATCAAATAACTATAAGGTATACTTTAAATATCTTACAATTTTATTTGTCAACTATACCTTAATGCTGGGGGAAAAAAACTTCAGTAAGTTATTATATCAGCAAATTAGATCAGAAAACACAATTAGTGAACAATAGAAGACAGAACAATAGAAAATACCTATCTTAATTGAAAACAGAGAAAAAATAATGGGAAATAAAGGAAAGAAATGTAAGACACATGTGAGATTTCCATTGTCCAACACAATAGTAATTAGAATCCCAGAGCTAGAGGCAACAGAGAGAGGTGCGAAACAATATTTGAGAGTATATGAAATTTGCAAAGCTGATAAAACTTGACCTTTAACAGAAATAATGAAATTTAGGGGCATTTGGGTGGCTCAGTCAGTTAAGCATTAGACTTATGGTTTTGGCTCAGGTTATGATCTCAGGGTCATGAGGTCGAGCACCACATCTGGCTCTGGCTCCATGCTGGGCATGGAACCTGCTTAGGATTCTCTCTCACCCTCTTCCTCTGCCCTTCCCTCCTCCCCCTATTAAAAATGAAATTTAGAAGAAAATAAGAAGATATCTAAACTATGGGAATTTATATTTGTATACCCTATGCTGCTCTCCTTTAAAAATGAATGTAAAGTTATGTTCAACAACAAAAAAGGAAAAAATGAGAATTTATCATAAAAAAACATGAACTTTAAAATAATTAAGGATTTAGGTAAAAAGAAAATAATAGGTGGAAACACTGAAATTCAGGTAACAATGAAGAGCAATGGAAAAATTAAATACATGGCTAAATCATAATGAATATTTATTAACAATAATTATTTTGGAATTTAAAATATATATCAAATTAATACAAAAGTCAAAGAGGATTAAATAACTTAAAGGGTCCTAAAATTCCAGGATTATTTGGGAAGTGGTAAAGCAAATAGTACTGCACTGGGGCATCTGGATGGCTCATTCAGTTAAGCATCTGAGTCTTGATTTCAGCTCAGGTCATGATTTTAGGGTTGTAAGATCGAGCCCTGCATTGGGCTCGGTGCTGGGTATGGAGCCTGCTTAAGATTCTCTTTCCCTCTGTCCCTCCCCCCCTCTAAAAAATAGTACTTCACTGTAATATATCAAGGATGCATAAAATATATAGGGTAATCATTAAAAGAAAAACACAAAGTTTGGAAATAGTTGATAAAGGAAAAACATTTCATAATCAAAAACATTTGACTACTCTAGGTGAAGGACATAAGAAAGAAAAGAATATGAAACGGGATGAAGTATATAAAGCATATTTTTGACATTTTATACATATAGACATATAAATGTAAAATCTTATGTGTATATGTGTGTGTGTATAAAATGTTACAATGTATGTACATATATGTGTGCATACACATATGCTTGCTTATATATGCATATTATTATATTAGTATTTATGTATTTGTGTCTAAAGCTTTTAACCTATTTTTTTGTTCTTCATTATTTATTTATTTATTTATTATTTATTTATTTATTTATTAGAGAGAAAGTGGTAGCGGTCTTGGGGAGGTGCAGAGGGAGAGAATTTAAGCAGACTTCAGTCTGAACAGGGAGCCTGACACAGGGCTAGATCCCACAACCCTGAGATCATGACCCTAGCTGAAATCGCATCAGATGCCTAACCCACTGAATCACACAGGTGCCTCTCTTCTTTATTTCTCTACGTCTCCTTTCTTTCCTTCGGTTGTACTCAAATATTTTCCAATTTCACTTTATCTTTTTGTTTTACATCTAGTGTCTTTTTTTTTTTTTTTTTTTTTGTGGTATAGTTGACCTACAATGTTAAATTAGTTTCAGGTCTAGTATTATTCATTCATTAAGTTCTTATAGACTTGAGAAGATTATGTATATTTATCTATGTACATAAAGATTATATATATAAATTATATATGGTAGAGAAAAAAATAAAGATGAACTTATAATAACAAATAAAAATCATTATGTATCTAGGGAATAATGCAGGAAAATCAGTTCTGGAATTCTGCTGTGGAAACTACAAAGCTAATTAAGGGGAATTAAATAAGATCTAAATAATTGAAGAGATGACTTAATTTTATAAAGATGTAAGTTTTTCCAAAATGTGTGCATAGTTTTACCATAATACCATTCACCGATTTTTATCAGCTCTACATTCAAAACATATCTATATAATATGCCTTCTTATTACCTCCTGCTCTACTAGTACCTTAGGTGAGTCACCATCATAATCATATTTTGCCTGGGCTTCTTCACTGACTCCTTCAGCTGGTCTTGTCCCTTCTGCTCTTGTTCTTCTGCATTCTGTTCTCATCATAGGAGCTGCAGTGACACGGTCACTCTGTATAAAGCACTCCAAGCTTGCCAAATTGTTCAGAGTAAAACCCAGTGTTCATGAGAATCCACAGTGTCTTTCTTGGTCTACCCCTATTCCTACTATCTCAGATCTCATATCCTACTACCCTCTCTTTGTTTATACTGCAGCAGCACAGTTGTCCTCCATCTGTATCTTAAACACTCTTGGCATTTGCTATGTTCTTTGTCTNAAATCATTATGTATCTAGGGAATAATGCAGGAAAATCAGTTCTGGAATTCTGCTGTGGAAACTACAAAGCTAATTAAGGGGAATTAAATAAGATCTAAATAATTGAAGAGATGACTCAATTTTATAAAGATGTAAGTTTTTCCAAAATGTGTGCATAGTTTTACCATAATACCATTCACCGATTTTTATCAGCTCTACATTCAAAACATATCTATATAATATGCCTTCTTATTACCTCCTGCTCTACTAGTACCTTAGGTGAGTCACCATCATAATCATATTTTGCCTGGGCTTCTTCACTGACTCCTTCAGCTGGTCTTGTCCCTTCTGCTCTTGTTCTTCTGCATTCTGTTCTCATCATAGGAGCTGCAGTGACACGGTCACTCTGTATAAAGCACTCCAAGCTTGCCAAATTGTTCAGAGTAAAACCCAGTGTTCATGAGAATCCACAGTGTCTTTCTTGGTCTACTCCTATTCCTACTATCTCAGATCTCATATCCTACTACCCTCTCTTTGTTTATACTGCAGCAGCACAGTTGTCCTCCATCTGTATCTTAAACACTCTTGGCATTTGCTATGTTCTTTGTCTAGATGTTTTTTCCCCGGTTAGCCACAAGCTTGCCCCTTTACTTCTTTCAGGCATTTAGGATTTTCAGGCTTGCCTGATAACATTTAAAAATGCAGCCTGTCAACACCAGAATCTAGAACAGGGCCTAATACGCAGTACATATTCAATAGCATTCATTCTTTAATGTATTCAGTAAATGATTGGTAAACATATCTGATATACTGTGGCTTGAAGAATGCCAACATCAATAAGATTCAATATGAGCTTCAAAGAAAGTGTCAAGTGGGGTTGTAAGTACAATATAACAGCTAACATTTATATAGGAGCTGCAATTTACAAAGCACATTTACATATTTCTTTCATTTGTGCCTCACAAACAACACTGTTGTGGAGAGAGCAGGTGTTTCACAGATGTAAACTTGGAGAGGTTAAATAATTTGCCCAAATGGGAAAGCTGTGTCTCCAAGCCTGGCTTTCTAAGTTTGAAACTTTTTTTTCTTTAGTTACACAAGACTGCATTCTCTTTGGACTTGGGGAATATAATAGAAGAGTAAAATAAAGTCTATGCCCACAATAAATTTGAAATCTTTGTGGGTCAAAGCTGTGGCATGAGAAACAAAATGAATCCCATGACAGCCAGTTTCCTTAGGTTAGTTTATAATCTGTAAAATGGAAATCATGCATACACAATTACCTTTGGAGACACAGAGAAGATTAATGAGGCTATGTTTTTGAAAAATCTTTATATAGAGAAAAACATTATCTTCAGAAAAGGAACTATTAATAATCCACATTTTTATACATAAGGTTAGCATATGATTTTGTGAAAGAAAATCCATGACTGTTTAGTTCAAACCGAAATTTACTGTTACTCAAAAAGTAGTGTGTGATTTAATAATCTAAATATTGCTTAAGTTTTTAATAAAAAATAAAAGTTAAGAACAAATATTTTCCAATGGAGTTCAAATTTGTAGACCATCCATCCTAGTATTGGGAGACTGAAAGAAATTAAAAACCTCTAAATTCTTAAACTCTATGGCAGTTGAATTTGGAAAGAAGAATATAAAAGATATCAGGAAGAAAATTTAAACCAACATTGGACAAAAGTATTAAAAGAGACCTATTTCTTTTGGTCACTTTTTCTCTTTAAACAAAAGAGAACTATTTCATTTTCAGTCTCAGGTGGATCATTAATATATGAGAAATGGCATTTAATTAACAAAAACTATATTTTCCTTTTTTGTTTTTTAATTAACGAAAACTATAAAGTGACTGAGAAATTAGTTTCCTTAGGAACATTAATTTTATTAAGGCTATGCTTTTTTATAAGTAGATTTGTAAAAAAGTGATAAGAAAAAATATTTTCTAAACTATAAACCTGCCTATAGTACTAGGGAGATGTTCGCTGAAGTAATTCTTACCAGGGTTTAAAATAATAGTAATTAAACTATAAGCATTGGCTTCGAGCTTACTAAAATCTGTGAGTTTTGTAAAAAAAAAAAAAATTGATTTAATTACACATTCAAAATAGAAACTTCTTATGTAGCCACTGAAATTCACTGAAAATGTATGAAAAATTAAGATAATGCAAAGATTATAGAATAAATGTTCAGCATCAAGAATNTAGATGTTTTTTCCCCGGTTAGCCACAAGCTTGCCCCTTTACTTCTTTCAGGCATTTAGGATTTTCAGGCTTGCCTGATAACATTTAAAAATGCAGCCTGTCAACACCAGAATCTAGAACAGGGCCTANATTTTTTTTTTACTAATTTAAATTAGCTTTTGAGGGCATTTTATAATAAATATAAGTTACTTTACTTCTACAGGAGTTTTATCAGATTTTCTGCTTAGAAAATATTGCAAGTCGTTTTTCATTTTGATGCATTTTCTTAAAATAAAGATTAATAATAATAATACTCCATATTCTTAAATAATGTTTTAGAAATGGAGTCATACTCAGAAATCACATTTCTTATTTTATAGCACTATATTTTTAATACTATATTTTTTAATGATGCAGTACAATTCTAGTGAAATAGGTTTCTGGTCATTTGAAATGGCAAAGGAGGAATTGTAACAAACAAAAATGTGATAGTTATGTGTCAACTTGACTAGGCTGTAGTGCCCAGTTGTTTAGTCAAAGGCCAGTCAACATGTTGTTGCAAAGTCATTATTTAGACATGATTAAAACTTAAATCAATGAACTTTGAATAAAGTAGATTAGCATCCATTATGTGGGTGGGCTTTATGAAGTCAGTTGAAGGCCTTAAGAGAAAAATCTGAGGTCCACTGAAGAGGAAGGAATTCTGCCTCAAGATTGCTCAGGACTTGGGACTGAAACATCAACTCTTGCCAGAATTTCTAGCCTGCCACCCTGCCCTGCAAATTTCCAACCTGGCAGCTTCCAAAATCACATAGGTCAATTCCTTTAAACACACACACATTTACATACACACATGCATTTATCCTATTGGTTCTATTTGGAGCATCCTGACTAATACAGAAAACACCCACCCATAACACCCCCCCCAACACTAAATTCTATAGAATCCATGCTAGCATAAGAACAAACAACAAAAGCTTAGAGGGAATTAAAGAAACAGTGGAGAAAGGCACACAGCTGTTTTCCATTCCCGAATTTTGTTTTCAACTGGAGTAAAAGCTTAGATATAATATGCCTTGAAATTTTACTTGAAAAATTAATTGGATTTGGCTGGGATGAAAACAACCACATTATCAGTGCTACAAACTGGCTTAAGACCATAATTCAAAGCAGAATAAAACCCATCACAGTATATTCTTAATGAGTTAGACATAGAGAATTAGAACATTTAGAACAGTAAAGAGACTGAAAGTCAATGGTATTTTTATATGACTAAGATCTGATATTACCTCTCAGGAAAGGAGGTAATAAATCCTTTCAACATGATTTCAGAGATAAATAGCTGGAATCCTGGAAATATCTTTGCAAAATCGAAGATGGTGTTCTAAGCAGAATGAATATGGACTGGGTTTTGTGTCTTGAAGCTTATTGTATGAGAACAGCTTTGCTTAACTAAATATTCTTTACTCTTATACACTAAGGAAAAACATAAAAGTCTACAGAAAATACTTTAGGGAGATTGAAACTCTTAAGTTCTCTAGGTTTCTGTCATGGCATCTCAATATCAGTCTTTTTTTTCATTCTTGAAGATAACTACTCATGAATGAACTTGAGAAGTACTTAGTTTCTATAGCCAATCAAATAAAATAATAATAATTAAGATCACCAAATGGACTTTACAACTGGAAAGATACTGTAAAAAGGATGATGACCAAACCAGTGAACATTTGAAAATGTGATCATATTACAAATAAAGGATTTCGTTTCATCATAAGCACAGACATCTTTCAGAACCATTCCTGGCTATGAATGCTTTGGAACAAGTAAGAAGTTGGATGAGCTGATATTTATGGATTCTTAACATTTTCATTTCTTATAATTCCTGTGCTGGTTATTTGCCTGTTTGGTTGCTAGGTATTTCTCACAATCTCTTGTTTTGCTCCATATTACAGATTTTCCTGTCTATTGACTTCTGGTTATATTAAGCAAATTGCAGGTATTCGTGGATGAGAAGAGGATAAGTCAGGGTATCCCCCCCGCCCTTTCTGCCTAGAGTAGCTTTCCTAGCAGTGACTGTGTATCCATATTCCTGCTTCTGGTAGAAAGCCAGTATTTCATGGTTCCTGTTTCTGTCTGCCAAGCAGTGGACAACCCTACCTTCTTGCTCTTCGTATACCATTTCCTCTCACTGTCTCCTTTTGCCCTGGGAACAGTTGGTGTCTTCCTGCTGTTGCTAGTATTTGTCGTGCTTCAAGGCACTCAGTTTGGTTCTCAACTTATCACCTGTTTAATCAATTATGTTAAATTTCCTCTTTATGGAAGAATTAAATGGATTTCTGTTCTTCTTACATCTTATAGTTCTTAAAAGTGGTCACATAATTTTCTCGTAAGAGAACAGAATTTCTCCTAAGTTAATTTAGGGATGGTCTCACTTGAAGACAAAAATTAAGGTTTTGGGATTTCTCAATATTTCTCCAAGAATTATCATGATGTTGTACTTTTGGGTGTTAAATGCAATCCAAAGAACTCATATTCTTTTTGTTTAAGACATTTTACATTCCATCACTTCCTTAACAAATACCTTAGCATTGCTCCTCCCCAAATACTTTATTATTTCAGTTTTAAATAGGGGATTTAAAAACGTATTGTTTTTGATGAATTGGAATCACAACTGGGACCTATTTCTGCTATTTTAGAACTAATTGTGTTTTTTGGTGAAACAAATTACTTTGAAAATATCTCTAGGCTGAGTGTAAATGCCAGTGTTTAGAAGAAAATTTATAAAGGGGCACCTGGGTGGCACAGCGGTTAAGCGTCTGCCTTCGGCTCAGGGCGTGATCCCGGCGTTGTGGGATCGAGCCCCACATCAGGCGCCTCCACTATGAGCCTGCTTCTTCCTCTCCCACTCCCCCTGCTTATGTTCCCTCTCTCGCTGGCTGTCTCTATCTCTTTGTAATAAATAAATAAAATCTTTAAAAAAAAAAAAAAGAAGAAAATTTATAAAGACATTTCATCTTCCAATTGAGTTCTTTTGAACAGTCTTTCACTAGACACTAAATGATTACATTACAGATTCCTTATTGCACTGTTCTTGAGATCCTTGCCATGAGCCCACCGTGTAAGCAAGACTGGAAAACAGTTACTTAAATGGTTTATTTAGAGGACATATGTATACAAAGACTTTTTTTTTTTTATCATCAAGTTCCGTGATTTATTCCCTTGATTTATATGTGGCTCATTACTTTATCCATATTTTAAACATTAGTGTAGTCCACAACATCCTCAAGAGTATAAGAAATCTGGCCACTGTGCTGAGCTGGACTTTGACTGTAACTCAGTTAGACCCCAGGGAGAGAGTGAATATTAAAAGCAGCATGCACTAAAAAAGAAGTCCATTGGGAGAAGAGCAACATTCTGTTCTGCCTGGATCTGAGCTCAGTGACCCAGATGCAGCTGAGTGACCTTAGAGCTCCCAAAACAATTCCTTAACTTCCAAAGTGAATGGCAGCTGGGACTTCAGACTCAGAAAATCATAGTTTACTTGTGCGGAAAATGCTGAAATGTTGGCAAATCACATAAGGACTGGATGCATACTGAGTGTACTTACACACATGTTTGAAAATTTAAATTTAAAACAAATTAACATATAGTAAGAAAAGCAATCCTGTACATATGTATATATGCATATAGATAGATAGATGGATAGATATCCCAATGTTTGAATCAATTACCTGTGAGTTAATCTCATTATAGTCTCAATATTTGAGACTCTCAATCTTTTTAGGATACATACTCAGATTCTACAACCAAATGTAGCATACGTCGGAGAGCCATAAGTTGCTTCAAGGTGAAACTCAAAGGAAATGAAAGATTCCTCTACATGTTTTTCTCCAAATGGTCAGAGTCTGTCTGTTGGTACTGATGATTGACTCTTTATTCAGCATTAGAATTCTTCTCAACGATGTAGCTGAGAATCTACAGACTTTTTATAAAAAAAAAGTTCTTCCGATATTATATTTTTTTTATAACACAAAAAGAATCAATAAGAGTCAGCTCTTTAGAATTAGAAGATTCACCAAATACTGGAGGGATTTAAAGGAGAGATTTTGTTCCATTCCGCCTGCCAGAAGGTCAGGTTCAATTTGATGCCACGCTTTTGTTTTTGTGGTTATCTTAGAGCTTTCACATAGTTGTAACTCAGAAGTGGAATTCCAAACAGCAAAGGAATAAAAGGAAAAACAAAGTTTCACAGAGTTCTAAAAGCTTCTACGAAGGAAGACTTCTCAAATAAATAAATAAATAAATAAATAAATAAATAAAAATAAAAAGTGAAACTAGGGCAAGGGAGTCTTAGAAGTTTTGGCTTTTGAGTTATAAGCACCACAGGAAAAAATATTTTGTCAATCTTGATCTAAATTTAACAGGCAATATGCAGGTGGTAAAGTATTTTGTCAACTACCTGTGGGTAATGAGGCATCTCTTGACTACGTATGAGTTTGCAGATCTCTAATTATGTGTCAGAAATTCTGTACCTGAATTGGAACTAATATCTGTTATTTTCCTCATTATCAGTGATAGTTCGGAAACTAAAACTTGAGGACTCAACCTACATTTAAAAAAGTGAAATACAATTGTTAAAGTTGTTTTTAATAATTGCCAAGTAATGCATAATCAGATAATTTCCTTGTTACAGGGTTTTATTTAGTGTTCTATTGACCCCTTAGGAATTATACATAGTGTGATATGAAGAGATTTGTATAACAGTGCTTAGATCTGGTGTTATTTAAAACTATATTTTTACAACAACCATATGGCATGACTGTCTCTAGGGAAGTGGTTCTCTCTCTAATTCCTTTATGAGCTGCTATAGTTTAGTGATAATGAAATGATATAATGGTTCTTAGTGCATTCAGCAAAAGTCAGGGTGTCCTATTGACTCAAACAATAATTTAGTGGTATCTAGACTTATCATTTGTCAGGGTCAGCTTTGCTCTACACAGCAGCAATGTTCTGAGATCTTACTATAATGATAACAAAATGTACCACAGAGATATTCTGTTTCACTTGCCTCAAATCTCACATGTTCAAAGTAAAAGTTGCTCTTTTGGGGAGCACCTCGGTGGCTCAGTAGGTTAAACCTCTTACTTTTGATTTCAGCTCAGGTCTTGATCTCAGGGTCGTGAGATGGAGCCCCTCATGGGGCTCCATGCTCAGTGGGGAGTCAGCTTGATATTCTCTCTCTCCCTCTCCCTTTGCCTCTTCCCCTTCCCCCAAAATAAATAAAATAAATCTTTAAAAAAAAAAGTTGCTTTCTTTCTCAAATAACTACTCTATCCTCTGTAGCACAGTGGCTGAGAACATGGCCCCAGAGCCCCACATCCTGAATTTGAATGCTGGCCCTGCCAAGAGCTAACCAGGTGACCTTCAGCAAATTGCTTGGCCTTTGTGACCTCATTTTCCTTATCAGTAAGCCAGGAATAATGATACCAGCCATCTCCTAGAATTGTTATGAGGATTAAACTAGTTAATATTTTTTTTAAAGATTTTATTTATTTATTTAACAGAGAGAGACAGCCAGCAAGAGAGGGAACACAAGCAGGGGGAGTGGGAGAGAAAGAAGCAGGCTCCCAGCGGAAGAGCCTGATGTGGGGCTCGATCCCAGAACGCTGGGATCACGCCCTGAGCCAAAGGCAGACATTTAACGACTGAGCCGCTCAGGCGCCCCTAAATTAGTTAATATTCAAACCAGTGTTGCTACTTAGGGAATAATGGCAGTGGGATATACCTTGTCCTTCAAGCCAGCTACTTGGTCTTCTATCTCCCTCTCTTACCAAATCATGACCAAGAAGTACTAGTTCTTTTTTTCCTTTCTTTTGTCCTTTTTTTTTTCCCTTTTAATCCATCAGATTTGTCTTTTTCATGTCTTCCCCCCTTAACCTTGAACTTGGGCTATTACAACTGATATCTCTGTTCCATCTTTTATACTTTTACACTCCTGGTAAAGTATTGGTGAGATTTCCAAGCTGAAATCTGTTCACCAGTTTCCAATTGATTACTGCGTGATTGTCAAATTATTCAAAAAAAGCTTCATTTAAATCTTTATACAAAGGAATTCTTTCATGGGCGTTCAATACATAAAAAAAGATAAGCATTGGAATTCTCTAGTTGCAGTGGGAAATAGAAGTTGTAATCTTCCCATTCACTCTATTTTACCTCCTCTTGGTCTCCTAGTGGCCATTAGGCTTTGTAACCTATTCACATCCCCACATTGCCGCTCCCTTTGTCAAATAATCTTATCTGTGGACTCGTAGAACTCATAGTTCTATGTATAATTTATACTACTTAAATTTTATGACATTTAATAACTGGTGTTCTGTATTGCTATTGTCTTTACTGGACTTTGGAGGCCATCTTCATGGTGCTGTGTTCCTAGCACTGCACTAGTGATGAGGAAAGGAAAAGGTCATTTGAGTTAGACCCTTGTGGCCCTGTGCTGATTGGATACTCATGGATACTCAGGGCGTCTGTGGGAGTCAGGTCTCCCAGGTGCCTCTCATTAGGAGACTTGCCCAGGCTGGCAAGGCTAAGGAGTTTCCAGGACTTCAGGTTCCCTCGAGGTTCTGGCCCCGAGATATTGTGAGATCTGGCCTCAGGGCACTCGGCCACTGTGTTTTGGAGCTGGATGCATGCTGGCTGCCCTTTGTTTCCTCCATACATCACTGCCTGTGGCCCCAAGTAGCCCTCAAGGGTGAAACCCTAGGACCAATCAAAGGAAACCTGCCTGCGGATTCGGAGAGGCTGGCTTGTGCGCGCTTCTCGTCTCACCAGTGTCCTGCCCAGGGGATTCCAGGACCTCTAGGTTTGTGTGCATACGCCCCCCCCAACCCCCTCATCAGTCCCTTTTACTGTAGTTAGGGGTTACCTGTTCTGCGCTTATGATGCCACAAAGAGCAGGAGGTTTGAGTGAGACCGTGAGACCCCATGCAGCCCTGTGCCTGGGAAAAGTAAGGGAACCTGTGGGATTCAGGTCCCCTAGGTATCTCTTATCAGTGAGCTTCCCAACCATACTGGGATTGCAAGGTTTAGGAGTTCCTGCAAGACCTGGGTTTAGGGGACTTGTTAACTTGAGCTTTGGCGGTGGGTGGGCGGGTGGGGAACCTGAGCATTTCTGTGAATCCTCCAGAAATGTCCAACCGGGGGCCCTGTTCATCCCCAGAATTCCTGGACCTGAGGGCTGATGGCATGGTACCCTGATGTGGAGCCACAGAGGCTCACACTTGCACTTTTCACTCTTGGTACCTGCCCCCACCATTTGGCCCACACCCACCGTGGAATAGGGCCTGCTTTGTTCACCAGGCCATCTCCCTGGGGCAGCATTTCTCACATTCATCCATTGGTGAAGGGATCTGAATAATGGTTATCCTTGGACCACTTGTGGACCTCTTATTTTTATTGGACTAAGGTCCTGTCTCTCACTCATGTTTCCCAGTCCAGTATCCTGGGAGATTAGATTCTGTGATCTCATGAGATCAGGAGTCAAGAGGAATGAGCTACACTGTTCTGGAGCAGGATGGACCCTTTTATCCCTGTGTGTGTATTGATTGCAGTTATATATACCCACAGATAGTTGACAACCACAGATAGTTGTGTGGCCCACCTGTGGCCAAAACTCTCAGTACACCCCTATATTCCCAGCTGGGAGAGGAGCAGGGGGAGCCAGGCTATTGACCCAGAGCACCCAAGCATGCCCCCTTTCCTCCCTCCTCATTTCCTACCTTTACGCTTATTGGATTCCAGGCCTCTGTGTACAGGGGAAGCTCCAGCCCAGGAGGCTATCTTCCTGGAGCTAGAGTTTTCTTGAACTGCACACATGACACAATGAGGGAGAGTGTACTTTAGTTAGTTCCCTTGTGGATCACTGCTGTGAAGAGACACATGGCCTCTGTGGGAGACAGATCCTCCCCGTGTCTCCCCTTGGTGAACTTCCTGGCTAAGGAATTCCATGAGATCTGTCTTCAGTGGAATGGGAAATGTGTTTTGGAACAGGGTGGCCCTTGGCAAAAAAATTAAAAACAAAAACTGGACTCTGCATTTAAGAACATACATGGAGTTTACCTTTTGTATATTCCTTGAAACTTATAGCATATAATTATGTATACAACAGATGTCTAATAATATGTGAATAATAGGTCATTTATGGTTCATGTCTAGTTTTCTGTTCTCACTTAGACCAAGAATCATCCTCTGCCTTTTTCGTAATCGATACCTTTCCCTTGTGTTTCTTAGCCTTGAAATGCCTTCTCAGAGTACTAACCCTTCTATTCTGCCTTTCATTCTTGGAGGCAGAGTTCCTAGGAATATCTTCAGTCTGACATTAAACAGCTTAATTCCTGGTGTATTAGTTTTCTATGGTTGCTGTGACAGAATACTACAAGTTCCGGGACTTTAAATAACCCAACCTGTTATCTTAGAGTTCTGTAGGTTAGAAGCCCAACGCGGGTCTCAGCGGGGCTAAATCAAATTAATGGCTCTATTCCCTCATGGAGGGCTAGGGGAGTGGCTGTTTGTGTACCTTTTGTGGCTTCTAGAGGCCATCCACAGACTCATTGACGCATAGCTGCCTTTCTCCACCTGGAAAGCCAGCATTAGTGGATGAGTCTCTCTCAGATCTCATCATGCTGATCTCTTCTGCTTTCCTTTTTTATTATGAAGGACCTGTACACTGGGCTCACTTAGACAATCCAGGATAGTCTCCTCATCCCATACTGTTTAATTGAAGCGTACCTGCACAGCCCCTTTTATAATGTAGGCAACATATTCACAGGTTCCAGGGATTAGGATGTGGACCTTTTGGGGAGCCATTATTTTGCCCGCTGGATCTGGGACTGTTTACTAGAATGACGTTTGACAGTAATACTTTGCACTTTCATAACATGTGTACCGTTTTCAAATTATTTTTACTTGTTTCATTTAATCTACACAATATTTGGCAAGGCTATTCCTCACCCAATTTTCCTTACGTTGATCTTACAAACCGTAATTTATATATCTAGGATCATATGATCGTATAGGTAGTCTTAAATATATCTGAGTCTCTACTATATCATAACTTGAACATATAGATTCTATTTCATTCATTTCCAGACAACCTATAGCTCATAGTTTGTTTTCATTAAATTAGTGACTGAAGAAACTGAGGCTCAAAGAGGTTATGTGACTTATCCAAACCCGTGATTAAAATTATTGAAGCTGCAGCTACTACTCAGATCCTTTGAATTATGTATGAAGCAAAATTCCTTTCAACTTACCACAGTGCTGCCAATGTATTGGTTGACCACATATCTTCTTTAGTGTTGTTACAGGGATCTGAAAAGGCATATTTCTAAACACATTGGGAAGTGTATAGTGATATAAGTTGTACACCATTATTATGGTAATTTTAATGTAAATTTCCCAGGGTTGAAAAAATTTCCCAGAAAGAAATGAAGGTGCTTGACAAAGAGAGGTATAGCAAAATCCTCAACACAAAAACCACTTGTAGATTGTTTCAGAACAGATTCTATTTCTGTCAGCATCAAATGTACCAAAGTAGTATTCATTTATGCATAAAAATATCTCGTGTAAGTAAATAAGTAATCAAGAAAATTAAGGATTCACAAGATTTTTGTTGTTGTTCTATCTAATAATTTGGTATGTTGAAGAAATAAATAATTTTAGGGAAACTTGGAGTCTTAAGGAAGAATGTAGATTTAGAAAAATTGAGGATGGGATGGTTTTAATACACTTACTAGAGCTGACAACTGAGAAGCAGGAAACCTTCATATTAAGGGTGTTATTTCCATATAATCTTTGTGTGTACACTTCCATGAATTCTGAGCTAAAGAAGGCACAATTTGAGGTGTGAAACTTGTAGAGAAGGTCTGGATTAGATTAGAATTCCAAGACCTTTGGTATTAGTGACTTTATTGTCACTTGGAGCCAGCTGGTTACCATACGCTTTATTTTGTCTGTATCTCATTTTTTATTTATTTGACAGAGAGGCACAGTGAGAGAGGGAACACAAGCAGGGGGAGTAGGAGAGGGAGAAGCAGACTTCCTTCTGAGCAGGGAGTCTGATGCGGAACTCGATCCCAGGACCCTGGGATCATGACCTGAGCCAAAGGCAGATGCTTAACAACTGAGTCACCCCGGCACCCCTCTGTATCTCATTTTTAATCACACAGAGCAGTCACACTCTGAAGAGGTGTATGCTTTTTCTGCAGACAAATAAGACAAGGCTTCATTTGAGGGAGATTTCTTTCTGGAGCTTCATTGAACCTTGTGTTTTTCATCAGGTTTCTATGAAGACCTATTAGGGCCTTAGGATACAACAAATTGTGCATAATGACTTCAGGCTCTGCTTCTTACAGCAAGGCAAATGCCTCTGTGTTCACCTGTTGGGAAGGATAAAATATCTTTGGTGTCGAAAAGAAAAGAAAAGGAGAAAACCCTCTAATGTTTGCATAATATGCCATTAAAAACAAAGTGGTGGAATATTTTCAACCTTCTATACATTCCTTGCCTGACTTTTATTGACTTTACTGACTTTCAACTTAACTTGCTACCTAATTCTGCCAGTGCGAAAGAGTTTGTTCTCAGTGAGGTTTTCTGAGTCCCTAAAACTCTTGGGGAATTTTATATCTAATAAGGAAAAATATCCATTAAATATATTTAATGAGAGTCTATAGTTAGAGTTTGATACATAAAGCACAATTTTTTCCCTCCTCAGGAAATGATCTAAGACTGACACAAAGTAGCTCTCCAGGGTTAATCTTCAGGGAAGTTCTGAGAGATTAAGAGAGGACTTCATCAATGATAGTATGCCATTAGGATGTGACTTTAATAGAATAACCATAATTGAAAAGCCATTGTCTTAATATGTTTAGAACAAACCAAGGAATTGAAGCTTCTTTCTTTTTATTTTTCTCTTATGCGTAGAGATAGCATATAAATTTGCACAGGCCTCTGCAGATCATTTTCAAGAGAAGCAACATGGAGGGACACATATCAAGCAGAATTTAAGATCAGGAATGAAACTTTTATGAACTTGGTAATGTCATCATTTGTTTGAAACCAAGTTGTTCATTTTCTGTCACATAGATTTTATTCTGACCTTAATGAGAAAATAGCATATTCCTCTGTGTGTGTATGTGTTTTCTTCTCTGAAGCTGTAATATAAAAAAAAGCATAAATCAAAGCTGTTTTGACAGATGAACAACACAATTTTGTAACGGGATAGAAATTAAAGAAAAAAAAAAGGCTGAATAGCTGATAAAAGATGAGTCGAACTAGGAGGATTGATGTTAGAGCTGAAGGCACCATTAGAGATTAGATGCTCATTGGCTTTTCAGCAAACCTGGTGACTCATTCTACATAAATGAAGTTTGTGATATGTAATGAAAAGCTTTCTATCTTCACTGCAAGCAAATTAGCAGGTATTTTGTGGCGGGAATGTTAATGTTATCTTGCATTTGTTTCTGAGCAGGAACACATTAACAGAGCAGGTTTGAAAAGAATTTCACTTTTATAACATCAGGTGCCGGAGGTATTAGAACAAGGTCACCTCTGTAAAGTAATGAGGGAAAATTAGGTTATAAACATGCCATGCCTAAAAATACACTCAGTCTTCTCTGCAGAGTGAATGCCATATAGGATTGCCCCAAATTGCTAATTTTCTTTTACTTCAAATTACACTCAGACCCAGACTGAATCCAAAGAGTTAAATAATAAAGCAAGACAGGGTGGAGGGCAGTTACTGAGCTCATAATGAGGAACCGATCCAAAGCAACAGTGTTCAAATATCTATATCTATATATATATATATATGCAACCTGCTTCATAACTTATAAATCAGGACATTCGGAATGTTTTATATAATAAACCATGAAGGTCCACATTCTCTGTTTGGGAGAAATAGTAGAAAAAGGCAAATGAAAGAGAAAGGTAAAACGTTGCCTATTTTGAATGACATTAAAACTTAAGAGGAAGTTGAGTAGTTGCTGGGAATACTATCAAGATTAAGGGAGATGAGCTAGAAGATAAAAATGACAGTAAGAGTTTCGAAAAGTAGGGTAATGGGAGTATGAATGATTCTGTTCCTTTTATGAACGCATATAAAGAGGATGAGTAATGTGTATGCAAAAGGCCCACCAAATTTGGATAATCAGGTTTTGGGCAGGATATCACCTTCTAGGATGGACCATTATGGCACCAATGACCTGAGTTTCAAGGTTTGGGTAATCATACTTGCAGCTTTTCCTGGATTAGAAAAAGACCTGCTGATGTAGTTTCTCATCTTGCCCTAAATATACACTCACTTGTCTAGCCTATCTCCTGGGCCATGTTTTCTGCTTATTATTCATTTCTGCAACTAAATTAAAGCTTGTTGCAATCCGCTTCATTCTGCCCAAATATGGTGAGACTATAGGGTGATTAAAATATAGGAAACTAACACTGACCTCTAACTACAAAAATCCTTCAGAGTAATATAACAATTTAATTACTTAATAAAGCAATTAACTATAAGCAGAAAGGTGAAAGAAAGAGTGCTTAGAATAGCAGTGAATAAAATTTTTGTGCAATTAAAATTTTATTTTGGTAAGAATTTAATTGTAAATGAAAATGCTCTGCTGGTTATGATAGTCACTTCTTAAAAAGCCATGAACCAGAGTCAGTAACCGGTTGAGATTGGTTGTATCCAATCTGAACTTACTGTGTCTGGAGTCTAGTAGATAAAATTTGTTGGCCTAATAAAGGATTAAAACAAATCCTCTAAACTTTTTATTTTATAGGCAAAAATCTGAAATTTGGAAAGATGAAATGACTTGCCCAAATTCACAAGGTAATTACTGGCAGAGACACTTGAACCTAATATCTTTAGATTCTTGTTTTGTTAAAAACCAAACCAAGCAGCAAAACAAACAAAAAACAATTTTATTGACTAGTGCAACATACTTCTCAAGCCTGGCTTATTGTTGGTGTCACTAATGTCCAGGCACTACTCCAGGACAATATCTCTGCAGGTAAGGTGCACTATGCATATTTTTATAACTCTTTTGTGATGTGATGTGATGCAAAGCCAGGACTGAGAAATACTGGGCCATTTGGAGATTCCATTAGAAGATGTTGCAGTGCCTTTAGCCCAGGACTGCAGTGCTATTTTACTCAAGGTAATTTTGAGAGGAAAAACATAGGAGTCTATTTAATGATTAGCATAGAAAGTGCCCTATGTATGTCTTTAATGTTTCTGACATGTATTCAGTTAACAGCAGGGCATGTATCAAGGAAAGAGCCAGTGTTAAGGTAACATAGACCTCATTTTTGAAGCAATCTTTAAAATGAGAGGTCTGGCAAGATGAAACTCAGAAAATAAATCAATGCTTGTCTAAAGGTTATAGAGTAACTTGGGAACTATTTGAGCTCTAGTGATTACAAGATCAGAAGATTAAAAAATAACCCTGAGGGTGTGCTTTAGGAACCATTCCCTCTGAAGATACATGGTAGATTTATGATTGAGTCGAAATCATTTTTGATTGGAAATAACTCCATCTCACGAAGAACATGAGAGTAAAGCCGAAATGTGGAAGGAACATTGTCAGAATATGCTCTTTTTTCACATTTTAAAGGCTAACCATTTACCACTGAAAGAATAAAAATTACCTAATAAATTAATACAACAACTGATGGGAAGCCTACCAGTCAAGTAACTGCTAACTGTCATTAAGACAGTTGTAAGCAATGGGATCAGACTACAAAGAAGATCAAGGTAGCCCTCAAAGGCTTAGATATGACTCAAATATGGCAAACTTTGAAAAGTTAAATAGCAAAAGAAGAAATAATTGACAATCTGATGCTATAATAGATGGGCAGTTATAAAGCACTTATATAGTCAAATGAATATTTAAAAAATAAGTACCTTTGGGAGTTCAGAGGCAAAGAGAACAAAGGCAAATGACCATCTTCCAGATAAAATCTAAATACCTTAACATGGAGAATATAGGTTCTTATTTACCTTTCCCTTGCCTGCTCTTTTAGTCTTCGTGTTCAATACTTCCTACTGTAGCTCTTAATGCTGGGGTGAGGGAGAGAAAGGACAGTAAGTGTTGAAACTGGCCTTTCTGACCTAGCCTTCCCTAGCTTTACACAAGAGAAAAGATGCACATGGTTTCCTATTTATTATATTTAGTAGTATAATTTCCTTGCCCCTCTTGTTTGATTAAAAACTTCCTCTATCTGTATGAGGTGATAGATGCTAACTAAACTTACTGTGGTAATCATTTCACAATATATGTAATTCAAACTATCGTGCTGCACATCTTAAATCAGACAGTGACATATGCCAATTATACCACTAAAACTGGAAAACACAGACAAAACCTTCCTCTAAAAGGGGGATAAATTATTATAATCAGGGGCTCCTGGGTGGCACAGCGGTTAGGTGTCTGCCTTCGGCTCAGGGCGTGATCCCGGCGTTATGGGATCGAGCCCCATATCAGGCTCCTCATATCAGGCTCCTCTGCTAGGAGCCTGCTTCTTCCCACTCCCCCTGCTTGTGTTCCTTCTCTTGCTGGCTGTCTCTATCTCTGTCACATAAATAAATAAATAAATAAAATCTTTTAAAAATTATTATAATCAATTAGAAGTCTGATCATATTTTGAAGGTAGTTATTTAAAAATTTCAGAATTTTGTCCTTTAAAGAGGAATCCTGCAGAACATGATGGTGAATAGAAAGGAATATAATGTGACAGTATATTTTAGGTACTGCAATACATGGCTTTTTATTTGCTTATTCATTAATTCAGTCAGTCCACAAAAGTAGGTGGAACATAATAAATAGCTACTACTATGAGCCAGCCATGATGATGGCTGTAGGGTAAGATGAAACTCTTAAGAATTGATCTTTCACTGAATGAGGCAACAATATTGTGACTGGGAATAAGGTAGGCTCAGAACTAAGTAAAATGCAAGTTAAACTACTACTATCATAGGAGACGTAAAAATATTCAGCATCTCTCAAACCTGGTCTTCTTTCAGTGTTCCTTACTAGAGATTAGGGGACCATCCATTCAGTTTGTTAGGTCAGAGATAGAGGAAGCAAGGTTGATGTCCCACTGCACGGCAACCTCACCACTTAGCCATTGGCAAGTTATCAACAATTTATATTCAAAATTTTTTTCTATTCCTATGACTTTGCTCCATCTCCTATGTTTCTGTTCAAATTAAACTTAGGTTCATCTCTTACCTACACTATTGTAGTTTCTACCTAACTACCTAACTAGTTTCCCTACATTTGCTTCAATAAGAGTGATCTTTTCAAAATGCAAATTGATCATACCACCCCACCAGTGAAACTTCATGAGTGTTATATCGGTAGCAGCTGATAGCTCCATAAATTTCAATAAATAAATTGTAAAGTTGGGAAAAACAGTTTGATGGAAGAGTTCTCAATATTGTGAAACTTTAACTCAACTGAGAGAGACTAGTTTGCTCATCCTAGAGGGTGTTGATCACACGAAGACGCTTCCAGAACTTAGCACATTGCCATTAACAGCTCATCATGTTCTAAGTATCAATATGTGAATTTGTAGATAAGTCTGTGAAGGCAATATTTTCTACATAAATGTTTATGCAGATTTTTATCCAAAGTCCACCTAAAGTGAAATAAATGAAGTTATATCACAAAGAATGTCATTGGTACTGCATTAAACCCCTAGTGAAGCAAAAAAGGTTTTTTATATTTATAGCATAGCAGTTCTTTACAATTTGGCCTTCATTATCTATTCCCCCTTTCCCTTCCAAATAGCACCCTGACTTCCCTCAGCCCTTGCTTATTTGATGGTATTTGACTCCAACTTCTGAAATTAGGCCCTGCATTCTCTTGGCCAGAGTAATTGTTTTGGCCGGGGTGGGGGTTGGGGGGAGGATCACTTGACACAGTCAGCGCTAATGAGTTGTAATCAGAGATCTCCTGGGACTATAGAACTTGGATTCACAAGATATGAAGCTGAAGCCATTGCATCCATTTTGGCACCACAAGGGGAATTCCAATCAAAGAATGGAGCCAACACAAAGAAAACAGAGCTAAGTGTCTGAGAGAGATCAGATCCTGGTAAAGGCAGACCCATTCTGTAGGTGAGCTAATCAAGCCCCTTCTGAATAAACTTGTTTGGGTTGGTTTTCTGTCACTGATAAACAAGAGAGCCCAAAGTGGTAATACCACCAGCTTCTATATTCCCTGGTGGCTGCAGTGTAACAGTTCATCTGAGGCAATTGGCTTCAGCCTTGAAATGCGATAGATTGTCTTCTGGCCTGGGACGTGGTTTCTTAGTGAGTCAGATAGGCTAAAGAAAGGTAGGCTGTAAGCACAGAAATTATGCTAGCCTCTGCCGTGCGGACTATGCCGTGGCACTTATCTAGTTTCGCTAATAGGCTGCACCTGTTACTAAAAAAACATTTTACGGCCAAAAAGACTTCCAAAATGAAGCCCAAGACAAAAACAGCGACAGAAAAATCCAAACTGACAAAGCATGGTACTGCTTAACAGAAAGCATTTATTTTATGACCTTTATTGAGTAACTATTCAAAGTAGGGCCTCCATGCGCATTCAACAACCATGTGGGAAACAGAGATAGGGTTTAGAGCAAGAGGAATTTAACATTTTATGATGCATTTTAAGTAGAAATAAAACTCCCCTTTTTATTCTCTAATTATTCTTCCTCTTATTATTTATCTATTGAATATTTGCATTGCTTCTGTAGAGAAAGAGGGGCCACCTGAGGGCAATCCATACTGCAACATGAGGACCAGAGGAAGGTAAGAACTTGGCGGCCGTTCAGCTAATCCTAGGTGTCTCTGCCACTCAAAATGGTGAAAAGATGAAGACAGCAGTTATGTTACCATATCTGTCTGTAAGTGGTTGTTGATGTGTGAAATGGTGTCTAGAGAGTGCCCCTGGATCAACGAAATTTAGGACATAGGTGGATGAGGAAGAAACTTCAGGCTGGCAAAAGAGTAGAAGCCAGAAGCTTGGCTGCTTAACTTTTGCATCATGGTGCAGTGCTTTCTTAGAGAAGCTTCTGACAATACATCCTCCAAACCGCTATCTGCACAAACTTTGGAAACCATGTGTCTGATCATGTATTGGGAATAAATGAGGTGGCAGACATTATTGCTGCCCTCATGGGTCTTATTCTCAAACTGTAAATGCTAATCCAAAATAACTTGAGCCAAGGTCCAGTAAGAGATATAAGAAGCATGTGATATAAAACCAGGAAGGTGGATGTTTCCAGTGAGGGATTTTTCATTAAAGAAGTTACGTCTAAACTGTGACTTAAAAAATTTTAAAAAATAAACTGTGACTTGAGGGGTAAGCATTAAATATGTTGAGAAGAGAGAAAAGGATTTCTGGTTGAATCCTTACATAAACAAAGCTCAGGGGAAAACAAGTGAAGTGTTTGTCAATGGGGAAGGTAAAGAAAAGAATTTGTGAAATAATACGTCCTTACCAAATCTATCAAGAATCTTTTGGAGAGAATTACATAGTGTTTTTCTGTTATAATTTAACCTCATAGCAATAATTTCTTGTAAATAAATTGCCTGAGGGAAAATATATGTTTTAATTCACACTTGGATATTTTTAGAAATTAAAAAAATATATATATGGCGTTAGCTTATCATTTTTGATGATCTGTAAAACTTACTAGACCCAGAGGAATTCCAATTATTCTATTAAATTACTCTATAATTGAACTAACATCTCCACTCTCAATAAAACAGGTTCTAATGTCCAAAGCAGTGTGTGAGCTATTGCTGAGTGTCTTAATGGCTCCTATGTTTGCCTACATACTCTCATACTAGTCTCCAACTAATTACTTTGTAAAGCACTCTGGGATAATTTGGTTGTGAATAGTATTGTATAAAGCAAACACATTTCTTTTCTCAAACATTGGCTCATGTTGGGAGCTGAAGAACTACAGTGCTTTTTTTTTTTTTTTTTTTGCCTTAGTAGACATTTTATGTCATGCATGCACGCATTTTCAGGTCCTCTTTTAGAATGATGTGTTTTCAGGACAGGGCACAAAAACCTTATATAATTGGTGGATCTATTCCTGCTGACATTGCCATGACACAAAATGCTTGTTTTGTTCTAAAGTGTTTTATTAATGAATATGAAGTATTTTGTAAATATTTCTCATGAAATACTTGTCCTTTTAATATTTACTACATTTACATGCAGCAGACTTTCAAATACAGGAAATATCTTCCCTCAAAAAATAAATATGAACAAAGTAAATTTTCTGAAAATTGTTTAAAAAATTATAGCTAGTGAACTGTGTCTCATCCTGTGCTTTCCTTAAGAATTAGTGGCATTATACCAGATTTATACACATCTCTTTACTAATAATCTTTTTTTTTTTCCAAGTGCTGGCAATGGGATTTAGAACCTGTGCCTGCAATTGGCTGTTGTGCACATACACAAGGAAATACTTGTGTCCCTACAACTCTATGGCATCTATGGAAGCCACTGTGGCTCTGGATTGGTTGTGATTTGTCCAGTCGGTTCTCTGTGACTATTATTTCTTAGAAACCACTCTTTCATTACTACTCTTCAGTATTATGACTTTAACTTCAACTTCCTGTGGAAAAAAATTTGATTTATAGTTTGCAAGACATATGTGCAGTGTTTCCTTGTCCATATCTGAAAGTAATCACAGAGTTTGGGAAAGAAAGTATTTCACTCTCTTAATAATTTTTTAGATAATCTTAAATCCATCAGGATTTACTAACAAAGGCTTGGTAATATTATCTATCTACAAACAAACTCAGGCTTTGAGTACTGAAGAAACAAGAGCAGAACATAAATTGTGCCCTTAGATGGAATGGCCATTACTTATGTTCAGTGATCGAAATGCATATGTATATACACGTGTTCCTCCTCTGAATGACAGATTTGAGAATCTCCATGCCCCGTGAGTCCATTTGGAGATGGAATTAACATCTTGTCCTTTGATAAACCACTGACTGCCTTAAATGAAGTATAATGATCCTTTGTGAGTTATTAGTGGATTGTTCCATGGTGCAATGGTTAGATTGGTGAAATCTCACAGTGGTATAGTAATTGTATCCAACGGAATCTGGAAATTGATGCATCTCTATGAAAGCAAGTGATACCTTTATTCTTCCCAATGTGCCTCATTATGTTCTTTTCATTTTTATATGTACATACCACTATTAAGAAAATATGACTGTATTACTTGAATTTCAAGTGGACTACTCCATGTGAATTGTTTCAGGATGCTTATGTTATTCTGGAGAATAATTTTACAGAATTCTCAACTGTCTTGTGTACTTGGTGTTAAAACTCCTTAAGATTAAAATTTTAAAATGCAGTTTCATTTTATGAGGTTTTATATTTGTGGTGATAAGAGAATTATCAATGATGTTTCTCCAGCAGCAATCTGTATTTGGGTACATTACAAATATATGAAAATTGGTATTGAGGGCCATTTGTTGACATCACATTGCACACAAATCAAGTGCTGACACCAGCCACTGGACCGATATACATGGTTTGGTAATAAGGTGTCACCATGAGCCAGTGAGGTAACATGTCACCAGGAACTGTGTTCAAGGGGATTTACTTATAATGACCGTGGTTATCTTTGAACATCTTGATTTGGAAACATGAAATTTCAAGGGATGTTTTTATTGCCATGTATTGCTAAAAATTTGGCTATTGATAAATAATAAAACATGCTTTAAGTTAGGACAATCAAAGTCAGTGAATTAAAAGAGAAAGTCCAAGGATTCTCTCCATTCATTATCCAATAGCCTAGAGACTGAACTGCAGTGCTGAGAAGTGAGTTGGGATTTTAACTCAGTATAACAATATGGCAAATGTCCAGACTATGATCACAAAACAGCTGTTTTCCTCTATAACAGGGTGAATTATAGTACATAGTGGAGCCAAGAAACCTCTTAGCATTTGTGCAAAAGTTTCTTATGCCAGCCAGGGAGCAAGCATCAACAAGCACTGGCTTTGGAAGAGTTGGCATCTATTTCACTGTTTGCCCATGACAGAAGTCTTCACTATGAGAAGTTCTGCTAAATGTTTCCTTAAGGATTTAAGATGATGATGAGGAAGAGATCATCATAAGTGAAAATGTGGGTGGCATTTACATAAAAAGCCTTTTTTTGAGGGAGTTCTTATGTGATCTAGATGTGGTTCTCAAAGATAACATCATTAGTGCCTGAAATATATTACATTAATATAATCAAATCTGAAAACGGAAACCATTAGGAGACATCATAATTAAAGTCAGAAAACTGGAGCCCACATGAGGGTATACTTCATCTCTGAGAAGGAGACTTAATGACCTTCCATAAAATAGTAATGGGATATGGAGGTCATCCTGATCATACTCCAGAAACTTAAAAAAAAAAAAAAATAGCCAAATCAAATAAGGGGTTTGGTTACCAATTGCAGGAAGTTTCAAAGAATGGGAAAAATTGAGGCATTTAACTATGGAGAAAATATTCTTCCTGTAGATAAATCTGAAAGAAAGCTAAGAATATGACCGCAAATGGAGAGTACTCAAAGGTGGGTATTATACGTTTCCTTTTGGCAAAGTCTGGACTAAGGGCTCCTGGAGCAGCAGTGGTGGATTTTATTTTATATTCCCAGTCACAGTGACCAGTGTTACTTGAATTGACTTTCCTAAGAACATATATTTCTTTCTCATAACTATTTTCAATTTGTAGAATCGACACAGAATCTCAAGGCAAATACTCTAATAAAGATAGAATTGACATGAACAGCATTTTTCTTAATAACCTTTTCTTCTAACTTGTAGTTTTCTAGGGCATCTGTGAAACTTTTCAGAAGCATATATAGCTAATTCTCACCCTCTGGACATTCTAATTCAGAAATTTGGAGAGAGGATGAGATTTCTTTATTTTAAAAAGGTTCATGGAATTTTGAGGTATTAACTGGTCCCTGAATTGGGAAGATTACATATTTTCCTTTGAGAATTCAAGCTCCTTATGAGTAAGGATGGGTTTTGTGTGCCAGTGCTTTGACTTCTGTAAGAACATGTTGCAACTCCACAGAAGCCAAGCCACACCGAGCAAAAAACAGCTGCAGACAGCCTGTGCTCGTTTTATCCCACATTTACCTTTTACCCAAATGCACTTCAAAACCAATATTGGCTGCTTCATTGCACTCTTGCTCTGTTCATCTGACAACCCTTTTGCGTGTAGCCTCTCAGATCAGTGATCTAATAATTTGCATATCCTAGCTGGCCACTGTATATTCCTCTTGTATTTATAGTACATTTTATCTTTCCTGGTTAGATAATCCTGGGAATGGTATCTAAGTAACAGACTCCTTTGTTTCTTGGGTGCTTACAGAATTAAGAGCAAGGTGTGTTATTGTTCCTAACAGTCTGTTAAGATCCTTTGTATTTCTGTGGTATCAATTGTAACTTGTCGTGTATTTCTGATTTTCTTTATTTGAGTCCTCTCTCTTCTTTTCTTGGCGAATCTACGTAAAGGCTTGCCAAATTTGTTTATCTTTTCAGAGAACCAGCTCTTAGTTTTATTGATCATCTTTACTGTCTTTTCAGTTTCCATTTCATTTATTTTTGCTCTAATATTTATTATTTACTTCCTTCTAATAGCTGTGGACTTTGTTCTTTTTCTAGTTCCTTGAGGTATAAAGTTAGATTATTTATTTGAGACTGTTTCTTGAGGTAGACATTTATTGCTATGAACTTCCCTCTTAGACCTGCTTTTGCTACATCACACAGATTTTAGTGTATTTTCATTTGGATTTGTCTCAAGGTTTTTTCTTATTTCTTCTTTGATTTCTTTGTTTAGTAGCATGTTTTTACAATCCACATGTTTGTGAACTTTCCAGGTTTTCTTTTCCATGTAATTAATTTCTAGTTTCCTACCATTGTGGTTGGAAACAATGCTTGATATGATTTCAGTCCTCTTAAATTTATTAAGACTTGTTTTGTGGCTTAACATATGGTCTATCTTGGGAAATGTTTCGTGTGCACTTGAAAAGTATGTGTATTTTGTTGCCTTTGGTTGGGATGTTCTATATATATACATGAAATATGTCTGATCTAATGTGTCATTTAAGTCCAGTGTTTTCCTTATTGTTTTTCTAACTAGATGATCTATCATTTGATGTAAGTGGTATTTTACATGCCCCTACTGTTATTATATTGCTGTCTATTTCTCCCTTTAGGTCTGTTAGTATTCACCTTATGTATTTAGGTGCTCCTAGGTCAGGTGCATAAATATTTATAAATGCCACATCCATCCTCTTTTTGGATGACCTCTTCATCATTATATGACATCCATCTTTATTATTACAACCTTTGTTTTAAAGGCAGTTTTATCTGGTATTATTATCACTACTCCAGCTTTCTTTTGGTTTCCATTTGCATAGAATATCTTTTTCCATCTCTTCACTTTTAGTCTGTGTCTTTACATCTAAAGGGATAAAGAAAGGGGGGGTAATCAGAAGGGGGAGTGAAGCATGAGAGACTATGGACTCTGAGAAACAAACTGAGGGCTTCAGAGGGGAGGGGGGTGGGAGAATGGGATAGGCTGGTGATAGGTAGTAAGGAGGGCACGTATTGCATGGTGCACTGGGTGTTATACGCAACTAATGAATCATCGAACTTTACATCAAAAACCCAGGGATGTACTGTATGGTGACTAACATAATATAATAAAAAAATATTATTATAATAAAAAATAAAGTAAAATAAAGTGAGTCATTGTAGATAGCAGGATATAGCTGGTCTTCTTTTGTTTTGCTTTTTCTTTTTATCCGTTCAGCCACTCTGTGTCTTTTGAATGGAAAAGTCAGTTTATTTACATTTAAAGTAATTATGGACAGGTATGTGCTTATTGCCATTTTGTCCATTGTTTTCTGGCTGTTTTTGTAATTCCTCTCTGTTCCTTTCTTATCTTGCGTTCTACCTTTGGGTTTGATGAGTTTTTAAGTGCTTTTATTTTTAAATGCTTTTATTCCTTTCTCTTTCTCTTTACGTATTTACTATAGGTTTTGCCTTGTGCTTTTGATGAGGACTATGTATAATCTGTAACCGTCTATTTTAAATTGATAACAACTTAAGTTTGATCCCATTCTAAAAGTCAGCTTTTTTACTCTCTCTGTCAACATTTCGGTTTTGATGTCACACTTTACACTTTATTATCTTGTGTGTTCCTTAACTATTTATTGTCGTCATGATTATTTTTACTAGTTTTGTCTTTTAACTTCCATACTACCTACCTTCACTATATATTTAGCTTTCAGTGAGATTTATTCTTTCCTATGTTTTCTTGTTACTCTTTAACACCCTTACTTTTCAGCTTAAAGAAGTCCCTTTAAAATCTCTTATAAGACCAGTTTAGTGGTGATGACATTCTTTAGCTTTTGCTGGTCCAAAAAACTCTATCTTTCCTTCAATACTGAATGATAATTTCGCTAGATAAAGTATTCTTGGTTGGAAGGGTTTTTTGTTTCTGTTTTTGTTTTTGTTTTTTCCTTTAAGCACTCTGAATATATTATACCACTCTCTTTCGGCCTGCAAAATTTCTGCTGAAAAATCTGCATAGTCTCATGGGGATTCTTTTGTATGTAACAAGTTTGTTTCTTGCTTCTTTTAATATTCTCTCCTTATTTTTAATTTTGACATTTTATTTATATTGTGTCTCAGTGTGACCCTTTTTGGGTCCATCTTTGAGCTTCCTGGATCTAAATATCTGTTTCCTTCCCCAGGTTAGGGAAATTTTCAGCCATTATTTCTATAAATAATATTTCTGCCCCTACATTTCATTTTTCTCCTTCTGGGGGCGCTATAATGTGATGTTAGTCCATTTGATGTTGTCCTATAAATCCCTTAAGCTATCTTCACTTTAATTCTCTTTTCTTTCTGCTTCTCTAATTGGGTGAGTTCCACTGCCTTGTCTTCAAATTGAACAATCATTTCTTCTGCTTTATCTAATCCGGTGTTACCCCTGTAGTGTATTTTTCAGTTTGGTTATTGCATTCTTCAGCTTTGTGACTTCTATTTGGTACTTTCTTATATTTTCCATCTGTATGTTGAACTTCTCACTGTTAATCCATTCTTCTCCCTAGTTTAGTAAACACCATTATGACTATTACTTTAAACTCGTTTTCAGGTTAAATTACTTATCTCCATTTCATGAATTTTTTCCTGAGGTTTTATCTTGTTCTTTCATTTGAAATATTCCTCTGTTTCTTCATATTGCTTAACTCCTGTGTTGGTTTCTATACAGTGGATGATGCAACTGCTCTCCCAGTCTTGAAGAAGTGGCCTCATGTGGGAGATGAAACTTGCTATTCAATCCTGCTTCTGCTCTATGTCACCTCTCAAATTTTTGTGTTTTTCCAAACAGCCTAATATATTTTTAATAGCTCCCAGTAGTTGAGGATGTGCCAAGACCTGTCAGTGTCCCTAAGGGGAGGATCTCAGCACTCAACAGATTGAGGCTGTTTGGAAGCCAGACCCTCAAGCAGCAGCTTTTAAAAGTTTGCCAGTATATCCCACAGTATGCTGTGGGACCACAAGCATAGCTGGCCACCAGAGTCAGGCAATCTGGCAATGCCCCCTGGACAGCAGTGGTATAAATCAGGACTCCAGATAAGTCTATAGACTCTTTTCTGGGGGATACTGGTAAATTGGAGCAAGGCAGTGGGAGAGCACTAAGATGGTATCCATGGCCTGTATTCTTTTAAGTGGCTCCACAGGCCATTATATGTACACCAAACCTGAAGCCTGTCCCTTAGGGTGAAGCTCCAGAACTATTGCCAAAAAGACAAGAAATACCAAGTGTTGACAAGGATATGGAGAAAAGGGAACCTATGTACACTTGGTGGGAATGTAAATTGGTGCAGCCACTATACAAAATAGTATGGAGGTTCCTCAAAAATTAAAAATAGAGATACCATATAATCCAGTAATTCCATTTCTGGGTATTCATTCAAAGAAAATGAAAACACTAATATATGTACCCACATGTTCATTGCAACATTATTTATAACAACCAAGATAAGGAGACAATGTAAGTGTCCATTGATGAATGAATGGGTAAAGGAATTGTGGTGTGTGTGTGTGTGTGTATGTGTGTGTGTGTGTGTGTGTGTGTGTGTGATGGAATACTATTCAGTCATAAAGAATGTGACAAGAAGGATATTATGCTAAATGAAATCAGACAGAAGAAGACAAATATGGAATGCTCTCTTACATGTGGAATATTAAAAAAAAGAAAAGATAAATAAACAAAGCCATAGATATAGGGAACAGATTGCTGGTTGCCAGAGATGGGGGAAGAAATGAATAGAGGGAGTGAAAAAAAAAAGTAAAACAAAACAAAACAAACTCAGAAAACCTCTACAAATGTAAGTGAGGTTTAGACATGTACTTTGAAAAAGAGCTTGGGCCAACTTAGAGATGGTTAGGAAGCTCTGTTTTAGTGTAATTACCTTAAAGTCTTTTAAGGAACAACTTACTCTAAGAAATATATTTACTTCCAGGTCACACACATATACATATGAATCCAGAAACATAATTTTGCTGAACAATATTTATCCTTACTATGTGTCTTATAACTTATTTGCTATTCTTTTCTATTTCATTAATTTTTTTTTTGTTTCTTGACATACTAATGGGTTAAGACTTTCAGCCCAATAAACACTTTTATAAGATAATAAAAAAAATTAGGGTAAGGCTTTTCATCTATTATTTGTTATAGCACCTAGAACAAATTTAAGTGTAGTGACTTAAATAGTGTTCCCCCAAATTTCATGTCCATCTGAAAGCTCGGAATGTGACCTTATTTGGAAATAGCGTCTTTGAAGATATCATTAGTAAAGGATCTAAATATGAAATCATCATGGATTTAGGGCAGACTCTAATCTAATGACCGATGTCCTTAAAAGAAGAAGAGAGGACACAGACATGCAGGGGAAGACAAGGTGAAGATACCAGTAGACAGTGAGGTGATGTGTGAACAAGCTAAGCAATGCTAGGACCCACCAAAAGGTGATAGTTCAAGGTACGGTTCTTTTCTGGAGCATGGGAGCATGGCCCTGCTGACCCCTTGATTTCAGACTTACAACCTCCACAACAGAATTGAGAGAGGACACATTCTTTTACCTTCTTCAGGAATGCCATATATATACTTGACCATTTGTATTTCTTGTGGATTTAGAAAATCAGTTTTTTTATTTTGCAAAAAACGCATGAAAATTTTATGCAATGTTCATTTAATCTATTATATAGTATATATTTTAATTTTAACATTATTAAGTATTGTAATTCATGAACAGAGCACATCTTTCCATTTATTCAGGCATTTGTTTAATTTCTCTTAGTAATGTTTTTTTTATTTTCTAGTGTTGAGGTCTGTTACATCACGCATTAAATTTATTTCTGACAATTAATATTTTTCAGAATATAATTTAAAATTTCATTTTCTATTTGTTTATTGCTGGCATACAGTAATTAAAATGTTTTTGGATATTGAACTTGTATTTTGCAATCTTACAACATGTATTTTAAAAAATTTATCCATAGATTTCTTGGGCACTTTTATTTCTTCATAATTCTTATAATTTTTTTATTTGCTTTATTGAGCTGGCTATTACTTCCCATTACAACTTTGAATAGAAGGCTTCTTTTTCTCATTCCCAATCTCAAAAGTAAAAGTGTTAAAATTTCTCCATTAAGTATGATACCTGATTATTGCTCAAATAACCTTAACTGTTTACATCTGTAATTTTTACTTTGTAATAAAGGGTGTTTATAAATTATACTGGAAACTGCAGATATTATTATCTTCTAAGAGAAAGGATTATTTCTTTCATGTTTTGGGCAAGCAGAGTAATGTTCTGGTCACCTCAGTCCCTTCAAGAATTAGGCTGAGAGATAGCTGGGAAAACAGTTTGAATGAAACTGATTATGTATCCGAGTTGCCCTTGTATTTTGATTTAGGAACTTGACAGATCTTTCTCCGCTCAGCTCGATATGTTAAGTACTGACCTTCAGAGCTTTTTAATTAGCTTTTTAGCTTCCCATTCCATAGGGCTTCATAATTTGGACAATGTTTTGAAGTGAAAACTGACCGTGTGTTTGAGGTTCTTGAAGTTGTCAATTTTATCACTACAGCTTCTGAATGCTAAAATGATTGCTGCTTTCCCTGCCCCCATCAGTCACCTGACAGGACCAAATTGAATTCTTACCCTCAAACTGCACACAGAATTGGAATATACTGTGTGTGCTAAGAAGCTGTTCGGACTCAGCGTCAGTCCAGCACCCCTTTAGCGCTTTCATCTTTTGCCTGCTTTGTTTCAGGCTCTCTTCCTCTGGCAACCATTTCCTCAGGACCCCGTGACTGGGGGTCATTTCATTCTGCCTTGCAAAAGCTTTCAGCCAAAATTCTGAATTCAGCTTGAGGAGAGATCTCATTGTGTTCTAGAGTCTTTCCAAGTCTCCAATTCACTCAAGGTTCTGGAAACTGTTAAAAGCTTTTCTGGATGTTTCTTCCCCTGAAGCTGCCCTTGGCATGGTCAGACTTTGATTTTCAGTCTGCATTAAAATCATAGATGAGTCCCTCGGGCCCCAGCCCGTCTTCCATCCAAGATGGGAAGAAATTAAAATAAAAACAGAAATACCAAAAAAAAAAAAAAAAAAAAAAAAAAAACCAGTTGCTGAGTATCAGGCCACTTCTAACAAGTTTTCCACTTTCTGGAATTTTAATTTACGTGGTTCTCATTATAGTTGGCCCTTGAGCAATATACATTTAAACTACGTGTGTTCACGTATATGTGGATTTTTTTCAATACAGTGCAGTACTGTAAATGTATTTTCCTTATGGTTTTCTTAACATTGTTTTTTTTCTAGCTTACATTATTGTAAGTATACAGTATATAATTCATATAACATAAAAATATGTTAATTGACTATTTGTATTGTCAGTAAGACCAAGATAGAAGATCTGTACACTGAAAACTGTAAGACATTGATGAAAGAAATTGAAGAAGACACAAATAAATGGAAAGATATCCCATGCTCATGGATTGGAATAAATATTGTTTAAATATCCATACAACCCAAAGCAATCTACAGATTCAGTGCTATCTCTGTCAAAATTCCAAAGGCATTTTTCAGGGAAATGAAAACAACAACAACAACAAACAAACAAAAACCTAAGGTTTGTATAGAACCACAAAAGACCCCAGATAGCCAAATCAATCTTGAAAAAGAAGAATGGAGGTGGCAGGCTCACACTTTCTGATTTCAAAATATATTACAAAACTATAGTAATCAAAACAGTATGGTATTGACATAAAAACAGATACATAGAACAATGAAACTGAATAGAATCCAGAAATAAGCCCACCCATGTTTGTTTAGTTAATTTAGGACAAAAGGGTCAAAACTATACAACGAGAAAGGACAGTCTCTTCAATAAGTGGTGCTGGAAAACTGGACAGCCACAGGGAAAACAAACGAAACTGGATCGCTATATTATACTATACACAAAAATCAATGCAAAATGAATTAAAGACTTGCATGTATGACCTGAAACCTTAAGAATCCTAGAAGAAAAAAAAAAAACCCTAGAAGAAAACATAGGTGATAAGCTGCTTGACATCATTCTTTATGATTTTTTGGATATGACATGAAAAACAAAGGCAACAAAAGCAAAAATAACAAATGAGACTATATCAAATTAAAAAGCTTCTGCACAGCAAAGGAAACCATTAACAAAAATGAAAAGGCATCCTAAGGAATGTGAGAAAATATTTGCAAATCATTTATCTGATAAGGGATTAATATCCAAATTATATAAAACTCCTACAACTCAATAGCAAAAAACTAAAAATTCCAGTTAAAAAAAGGGTAGAGGAACTGAATAGACGTTTTTTCAGAGAAGACATATACATGGCCAACAAGTACGTGAAAAGGTGCTCAAATCAGTTAACCAGATGAGGGAACAGATACATTGCTCAGACCATTTTTGAAAAATACAGTGTACTTCCTTGGACCTTCCTCTGACTATAACAGTACACATCTCTGCCACATGAAAAATGCACTCACCCTCTCTCTCAAGGCTCTCCAGATTTTCAAACCATTACAGCCTCATGTTTGGGGTCTAGGATCTCATTATCTAAATCAAGTGTATGTGGAAATAAGGAACTTCAGATGTGGTTCCTTGATCACGCTTTTCAGTTAATTCCTTTTTATCTGAAGATGTGGGAACTAATGAGACAAATTGTCTATTCTATACCACTCAAATACAACGGTGGGACAAACTTAACACATAATGGTGCAGGAAGCATAACCATTACATACTTTCTCATTATTCTTGGCTCTGACTTCCAGGCTGTTTTGCCCTCTAAGTCTTCCTTCCTTTTCAGTAGAAAACCTATGTGTTGGAGCTGAGTAGTTTCCTCAGTCTGCTCTCTCTTCACAAAAGTTGAGGGAACAAAGATTTCTTTTCATTTAATAGTACCTGTCCAATCCAGACCAAACTGGTATTTTCCCCTCATGCTATTATCTTTAAAATTCTGTGATCTTCCTGAGAATGTTAGTGGGATTCAGTTTATTAGACAAAACCTATACCTACAAATCTCATTGAGATCATCCCTTCTTTTAAGTTACCCGAGGATATCCTTAAGATTCTTATAAACACCTCTCTCTCTCTCTCTTTTTAATTTGTAAACAGCTTTGTTTGGAGTTTATTTTCATTATTGCATTACTGATTTTTCCTTCCATACCAAGTATGTGAATGGAAGCATTTCATGTAAGTTTCAGGTTCTAAAGTAAGGTAGTGGGGGTGCCTGGGTGGCTCAGTCAGTTAAGTGTCTGCCTTCAGCTTGGGTCATGATCCTGGAGTCCCAGGATCAAGCCCTGTGTCAGGCTCTGCCCCTCCCACTCCCTCCCCTGCTCATGTTCTCTCTCTCTCTCAAATAAAATAATTTTTAAAAAATAAAAAAATTAAGGAAGTACAATTAACTATTATATATAATTTTGTCATAATATATTATAAATGTTATAATTGTATGTCTATATAATATATGATGATTATAATGATAATATATAATATAATTATATATATAAATCATAATGTATGCCAACAAATGTATTGTCATACTCTTAATTTTTGCTAATCTGGTAGATGTGAATGGTGTCTCGTAGTAGTTATATTCTCTGTTCAGTGATGGTTTTGAGTGTCTTTCTCTATATTTTCCTTATAATCTGCATATGTCTGCCTTTTATGTGTTTCTTATGTATTACTGATCTTTTCGTAATTGGCAGATAGGAATTTTTAAATACATATTTTGTATGTTAATTCTTTGCCAGAGTGTGACAGATACCTTATTGAGCTATCTTTTCATTTTCTTGATATGTTCTTGATATATACAATTAAATAATTCCAATTCCAGTTTAATCTAATCACTTTTTTATAGTTTGTACTTCTGACATTTAAAAAAAAAATTTCCCTGCCGAAACACTTAAAGATATTGTCACATTGTGTCTTCTCAAGGTTTTAAAATCTTATTCCTTACGTTGTCCAATTTAACTGATGGAAATAAATTTTTTAAAAATATGATGCTAGGAAAGTATGGTAGTTAATTTCATGCATTAACCTGATGGGCTAAGGGATCCTTAGATAGCTGGTAAAACATTATTTCTGGATATGTTTGTGAATGTTTTTCTGGAAGATACTAGCATTTGATTCCATAGACTAAGTAAAGAGATACACGTCCTTACCAGTGTGGTGGGCATCATCCAATCCACTGAAGGCACTGATGGAACAAAAAGGTGAAAGGACAAATTTGCAGAACATTGCTCTTTTCTTGCCATTGGTCATTGAAGACCCTGGTTCTAGAGCCTTTGGACTCTGGGACTTAAAACAGTAGCCCCATGGTTCTCAGTCCTTTGTACTTGGACTGAATTATATACTGGCTTTCCTGGTTCTCCATCTTGCAGACAACAACCATGCAAGCACATTTCTGTAATAAATCTCTTCTTATATATATCTGTATGTATCCTATTGGTTTTGTTTCTCTGAAGTCAGTTTCTTTGACTAATACAGAAAGCATGCATATTCAGTTTTGTTTTGTTTTGTTTTTCTTCCAACTGTTCTTGAAGAAAATCCATAGAAGAGTTTTGACTACAGTATTTTTCTATATTTTCATTAGATTAACTTGTTAAACTGTATCATTCTAATCATCTGTAAATTTATAGATTACTTGATTGATTAATCTATTAATTGCTAAAACAGGTTAAAATATGTCTCTCTCAAGGTAAATTTCTAAATTTATACTTTAAGTTTGGTTAGTTTTTTGCTTTATATATTTTGAACTTAGGTTATTAAATACAGTGTTAAATTTGTTATGGCTTTCAAGTGAATTTAACTTTTCACTTAAATTTTACATACTATAGAAAGCACTTCTCCCTATATGTTTTGTTTTTTCTTATCCTAACTCAGGACTATAAATATTACTTCTTTGCAGATGACTTCCCTTATCTATATTCTAAATTGTAACCTCTTCCCAGAGATATATTGCTGCATTTCCAACAACTTGCTAGATATTTTCACTAGTATATTCCATTGGAATGTACAGTCTGACATTCAAGTACAGTCTGTCCCCAAATTAAATAACCATGTTCCTTCTTAAACCTACTCCTCTTTCTATTTTATCTCTTTCAATAGTGTCCTTTTGTGTAAGACACTCATGCTTATAACATGACCTTTTCATTCTCCTTTGTCTTGTATTTGTATTTGCGATTTAGTTGTTAAATGCTGTTGATTCTACCTCGACAGCTAATTGTGATCAGTACATACACTCTGCATCAACAGTTGAAGGTCCTCAATACTTTCTCTTTGATCATCGCAAATCAACCTGATTTCCCTACTTCCAGCATCAACTCCACCTGTGTTTTTTATACGTTAGCTTGCAGATCAAACTTTCTGAACAAATACTTATATAATGTCTTTTTAAAAAGAACTTAATAGCATAGTGATTAAATATATGGCTTTGGAATCTGATGGTCTTCTTGTACTAGAGGTCTTCTGTTTGTTCCCTGGTCTATTCAAATCCATTCTGTATTCATTTCCACCTTGTTTTAGCCTGCAACAAGGGGCTGAAGTGTCATGCACTGTCATATTCCTCCTGCTCTTTAGCTTCTTGTAGATTGTTTTTTCACCCTGTCTTGTCCTTGCAGTCTTGGGCTGACTGTGTTCTACTGCAAAGCCAAAGCTCCCATCAGTGTGGTCTTCATGCAGTGCCCTCCTTCCAGTTTCTGGTAATAGTTTCTTTCCTGTATGCCTTCAGGTATAGGGATGAACTATCTCTCCCTCCATCCTATCACTAGGGCACTGCGCTATCCCAAGTAGTTTGCCTACATGATATCTTTATAGATAATCCCTCCATTAAACTCTTGTGTATTATGCTAAATTTATTGTACCATCTTTTTCCTGATTGGAAATTATCTTTCATCCTGGCCTCGCCACTTACTACTGGATCAATTTGGGGAATTTATTTAATGTTTTTGAGTCTTATTTCGTCATCTGGAATATGGACTAAGTAATTATCTAGAAAAGTTATTGTGTCATATATAATAATAACATATTACTTATAAAATAAAGTAGAAAATCTTTAGCTTTTAGTTAAAGATATGTCAGAGGGAAAGGAAAGGCGAAAAATATTCTCCTTTTGAGTATAATAGGCAGATAATGCTGGGACACACTCTACAGAGATATATAGAACCCCTCCAGTGGAATTGAGCCATAGTTGTCCACAATGAAAACCAGCTCAATAAAGGACTCTTAAACTGGCTCTTCCTCTTTGCCTGTTTTTGCTATTCAGTCTTTCCACTCCTCTATATTTGATTGTTTTCCCAAAGAAACATTTTGTATGTGAACCCTTACTTCAGGCTCTTTTTTCAAGGGAATCCCAAGCTAACACAAAATTACTGGGATTAATTTTTGGGTAATGTAGTCAAAAGATTTTTTGGTTGTAAGGTAATGATCAAGCTCTGGTCACTAACGCGTTGTGTCTGAGAATTGTGGAAGCTAATATTTTACTCTTCTGCAAAAAGCATTTCTTGTTCCTTAAACTTTTATCACCAACATTTTATCAACATTTATTACCAACTTTTGGGACTGGGAGAAAATAAAAACTATATGTCTATATGTAGTTGTATTGACTGTGGTAAAGGTAAAGGTAGTAAAGATATAAAACTCAGTGTGTAACATTACCAGGTAAATGATGGAATATTTTGGTATTGGCAGTTAATGTTTAATTTTGTTGACATAAATATAGTTGTTTCATTTGGAAATATCTAATTTGTGGTGGTATCAAGCCAGTTTTATATGGTGTCATTTATTATGTGGCACAAATTTTCCATTACTGTATGAATTTTTATGTACACTAAAAGGCAGAGTGCTGTAAATCACAGCAAAAAGTCCATAATAAAGTGTTGCTCTTTTTGGAATTTATATCTCATTTTTGCTAGTTTTGACTGGATTATAGTCTAATATGCGTTCAATGTAATTTAACAAATATTTACAGAGTGACAGTCAGTGTAACTGGATGCCTGTACTTCAACAATTCTTTATCCCTGAGCTCAGTATCTGGTTTATGAAGACTGAGCATCTGATTTAAAAATAACATTGAATATAGGAAAAGCATAAAGCTTGAACAGATCAGGTCCTGATTTTCTTAATGTCTGTTAGTGCAATAACAAGAGAGTATCAGTGTTACGCAGCAAAAGATAGATAAACAGATAAATAAATAAATATTTTTTAATATGTCAGACCTCAGTGACTTACATTTCCCTTCTAAAGCCTAATGGTATAAAACACTCTGGAATCCTCCAGTGTGGCAAATATCCTTTTCTGCACTCACTGTATTTCTCACCAAGCTACGATGCACTTCCATAAACAACTAGACAGTCAATGAGAAGCTATGTTTATTGACTCACTTATAGCTGTTTCTAGTGCACCTTTGTCATAGCTTCTTTGCTGATTCAATAGCAAGTCTGATTGAAAACAATCAGTAATCTTTCCTACTACTCATTACCTTTGGAGAAGGAGAGAGGAAAATATGATGATTGGAAGAAGAATAATTGAGTAGTATCTATAATATTTATTTTGTTAAAAAATATGAAGCAAATATAGTAAAAGTTAATAATTAACAACTTAGCATTGGGTTTTGAGGGGTAAAAATTAGGATATAAGCTAATTTTTATGTGGCACATGGATCCTGAATACAGAAGCTAAAAAAAAAACAGTATGGAAGCTTATTTTCACAGTACTACATGGTAGTATAGAGGTACACAGTTCTGCTTCACAAACAAGATCAAGAGATAATCTGGCTTTCTGATGTTTTAAGCTCTACCATTCAAATGGGTGTTTGCCTAAATTGGATTGTTGGAACTGGCACATCAGCAGCGCTTCCATCTCTAGCATAGGAGAAGGCAAATAAGCAATAGAAAGCAGGCAATTTTCTTTTAGGGAAACTAAGAGGAGGTTGTACATATCACCATTTTAAAAGATTTATTTATTTGAGAGAGAGAGAGAGAGAGAGAGAGAGAGAGAAAGAAAGAGCACAAGTGTGAGGGGCAGAGGGAGAAGGAGAGAGAATGTCAAGCAGATTCCACACTGAGTGTGGAGCCCAACTCAGAGCTCAGTCTCTCAACCCTGAGATCATGACCTGAGCTGAAACCAAGAGTCAGATGAATAACCCACTGGACCCCCCAGGCACCCCTGTACATATCAACTTTACTCATGTTCTACTTGCAAAGACTAAGTCCTTGTCCACATTCAGTACAAGGAGATTATCAAATATGATCTTTAGTTGGGCAGCTATAAGTGCACTGCTAAAGCTCTGAGAACAGGACTTAGTTTCTATTATAAAAAGAAAGGTCAGAATGAAATCTAGGGGGAAATTAGTTATTCCCGTAATGCATGTCAATTACATTATGTATTGTTAAACTGTGTTATATGTTATACATTTCTATTTTTCTTAAGTTTGAAATTTAAAACTTGATAAATAGTTTGTTAATCGTTTAAGGATCTGAATTAATTTAGTAAGAACATATCTTGCCATCTAATATACTTTGTGGTTGTTGCTTTTCATTATTAAAGTGATAGAAGGAGTGAACAGTTTAGACATAATATATCTGAATTTCTGCATTAAACAATATATTTAAAATATTATGGGATACTGCAGACCAAATGAATTATAGGTTGGCATATTAAGAGTTAATTAATCACCATTCCCAAGTATATTATTAATAGATCATAGTGAATCTAGAGGGCAGTTATTGATGGTATCTTATAGAGTTTCATCTTGAATTATTCAATAAATGTTGCAGAGGTGAAAATGAGGTGGGGAGAGAAAAGTGAACTGATAGCTATTATGGGTCTTCTGGGTAGGCACTGCTGAAATTTAAATGTGGAATGTAACCTATTACATGTATAATTTATTAAATTTTATTATTAAAAGCGGACAAATGTTATCAGTTTTACAGGTAAAAGTGATTATATAACTGTTATGAAAGTTATGTTTACTGTATCTATGGAAAAGAAAGTTTAAGATAGCCAAAATATTGAATGTGTAGTCAGAATTAGGAACTAAAAGTAGCATATGAATTTATATAGATTTTGAGATATTTATTGTGTTAAAAATGTGTACATTTTAAAACAGTTGATAACTCAGTCGATAGTCAGTTGTAGTTGCCAAAAACAGCAGAAGCTATTGCAAATGTTATCTGTAGAATCCTTGATACTATCCAGAACATGGCGGTTAACATCTGTGTAATATTGTTTTACTGAGTCTGCGTATTAAGAGACATTTTAACTGCCTGTAATGTGTCTGGACTAAAGGGATCAGAATCAAGGGATATTTGGAAATTACACTCTAAGTAGAATGATAGGACCAAGAATGTTAAATATGTAAAATATTGTCTTAAAAATTTGAAGGATTTTCCTGGAAAATATGCACTATATTATTTATATCTTGTGTCATTTGGATATCAAAATTAAAGCCATTGGTTTATAGGTAAGCAGATACTGACTCATGTAAGGAAAACATTTCTAACAACTTTACAGTTATGGTTGTTCAGAAGTGTAAAGCTACTTCCTCTTGAGAAAAGAGGTCCTTTTTTTTTCGTATTTTAATGTTTTTTTATTATATTATGTTAGTCACCATATGGTACATCCCTGGTTTCTGATGTAAAGTTCGATGATTCATGAGTTGCGTATAACACCCAGTGCACCATGCAATACGTGCCCTCCATACTACCCATCACCGGTCTATCCCATTCCCCCACTCCCTTCCCCTCTGAGGCCCCCAGTTTGTTTCTCAGAGTCCATAGTCTCTCATGCTTCATTCCCCCTTCTGATTACCCCCCCTTTCTTTATCGCTTTCTTCCCCTACCGATCTTCCTGGTTCTTATGTTCCATAGATGAGAGAAACCATATGATAATTGTCTTTCTCTGCTTGACTTATTTCACTTAGCATTATCTCCTCCAGTGCCGTCCATGTTGCAGCAAATGTTGAGAACTCGTTCTTTCTTATAACTGAGTAATATTCCATTGTATATTTCTTATAGAGAATAGATCCCTCTCTAAAGTGTATCTGAATTTACTGATAGGTGGAAATGGTAGTAGGTGCGTATCCTTTTAACTTCAAATCATAGGAAATAGTTCTGTCCCATTCCATTTGTCTGTTATCTCTCAGACACTGTTCATTGTTATAATGAAATAATAATGTATATATAATATATATGATTTGTAATAAATAAATATACATTCATCTTCTGCGCAATTGTATCTTAGGTGATTTTGCGGAAGGGAAAATGGACCAAGAGGATTACAGGAAATACTATAGCATTTTCCAGTAAAACTTGAAGACATGAAAGCAGTTGTTTTTTTCTGTGTTTTTTTTTTCCTGAAAACATCTGATGTGGGAAGAATTCTCAGGCTTCCAAAAGAAGCTGACCAAAAGATAGCAATAGAATTTATTGGGTAGGAGCCAGGGATGCTAGATATCCTATTAAAAAACACTTTAGGGGATGTTCCACCTTAGGAACTGACCTTTGTTTCACTTATTCAGGAAAAATAATAGTGATTAGTTTTGTTCCAGTTACATCTAGTGATAAGCAAACACATAGCCAATGACCAGGACAGATGTAGTAACGTGGAGAGGACTCGGGAGCAGAACATAAAACCCTTTGGCAGTGGCAGAGCTGGGCTTCTTCACATCCAGCAAAAAGTACTTTTTTTTCAAAGGCTCTGTGTTTTCTTAGGAAACTTTGGGAGGACTGAGAAATTTGTACTTTCAGGTGGTAATATGCTGCATCATCTCCTTCTTATTTAATCATCTAGATTTCTGTATACTTTTCTTTAAAAAAAAATAAATCCCTTAATTATGTCTGCTTGTGTCTTTCTATTATCACACCAGTGTTTCTCAGGATAACCTGATCACTCGGGAAAAGGACTAACCAAATCAATGTAGAAACATTTTAAGAATCAAAGTTTTCTTTGAAAAAATCTGTGAAATGATCATTAGAATTATTAATTGAGTAAATACGAATTATTTATTCTATCTTGTTGTTCGGTTGAATAGAGACCAGGGCTGAGACTCAGGAGGAATGTGTCCTATCAATATCAATTTTATCTCTAAAAAATTATCTTAATATGTTTTTGACTCAATCATATCATTGGAAGGTAGAGATAATCAATAATTGTAACGTATTGTTTTTATGAAAACGACATTTTTAAATGCTATATAAAAGTAAGACTTTGTTATTAAAGACAGTTTTAGATTATTCAGAATAACTTAACAGATGTTTGGTAGTTTTGCTTTCTCATTTCAAGATGCCAAATGTGTAACTAAATCTCCTTGGAATTATGGGATCATTTTATAATAATTTCAGATGTTGTAAAGAAAGACATATCTATGATAATGCACATAAACTAGTCCAGTAAAAGAAACTAAAGAATGGATATCAAGCCCACTAACCTTGGGCTTTCTCCCCTCACAAGCAACACTCACACAACAGAGCTTGTGACACTTCAAAATTCTCATTGAAATTCAGATTATAGTAGTAAATATAATAGAACAAACCACTGAAATCCATTCAGAGCACAGAAAAACAAACAAAACACCAGGGTCCAGCATTGTCAGAACTGTACTGCTAAGAAGTCAGGCAAGAAAATCAATTCTCTCTAACACATGAATTAAATGAATAAAAACTCAATATGAAGACAGAGGAAAAATAGCCCAGCATTCCTAAGCCAACCTCAAAATGCCCATTTAACGGGAGGGAGAAACAATATCCATCTGCATGGTTTTACTTATTTATTCAACTATTAATTACTAGAAATAGTATTAGGCATTTGAAATACAGAGGTACCTCCAATATGTGGCTTCTATTTTATTGGAAGTGCAAACATATGAGCAAATACAATGTGACGAAAGTTTTAATGAAGAATAAGGTGCATAGGAAACAATTTTAAGAGGCACCTAATCCAGATTGGGAGGCCTAGGGAAGGATTCTTGGAAGTGGTGACATCTGTGGAAAGCTGTGCCAGTTAAGAATGCATTAATCAGATGAAGTGGTGTAAGAGCTTTAAGCACACAAAGTAACAAGTGCACAGATGGGAGGTGAGAACCTTCACTGGCTTGTAATGCAAAAATGAAATAATTCAATATGGTTAAAGCATAGGATGGAAGCCAAGCAAGAAGTGAACTTGGAGGTGACCATAGATCATGATGTGTGCATTTCTGAGTACTGTCAGTGTGATGGAGAGTCAGGTATTTAAGGATCTTTGCAGGGAGTTGATGTTGTTAGATAAAGCATTGGTCACCATCTTGGTACAATTGATATGAGGATTTTCTAGGTATTATTGCATGCCAATCTTATTTTAATAAAAGTAACAGTAAATAGAGGAGTTGAAAGCTGTATTTTAGTACTCCCTATGTTTTGGTTAAGAATGTTATAAAGTTGGAAATCATGGTCTTCATATATACTGTACTGCTAACGAACCATGAGGTAATGGAAAATCTGATACTTTGAATCACTAATTCTTTTTCCTAGACCGTCTTACTGCCAGAAAAATTTGCAATTCCACTTGTAAAATGTGGAATGTAAAAAGAAGTCATAACTTTTTTCTATCAATCCACAGAAGCAGTAGGATTAATATGACAGTTATCCATCTCAGAACTGACGGGCAGCTTGTTTACTTAGATGTAGATATTGATAACCTTACAACTGGGTGGATGTTATTAAGTATACAAATATAACCTACTTCCCCTATCTACTATGTGGAATGCATGGGAAAGCTTATGCATGCCTCTTTTGGGACCATTTACAATAAGGACTTGCAAATGTTGCTTTGGAAATCTGAATACAAATTTCTGACCACTGTGTTTGCAACAAGATTTTTGTAGTTAGAGCTAATCATTGAAACTGCGTGGATACCTCAACTAAAAGAAATTATATTTAAAGATGGTATTTTAAAGTCTAGAAATAAACAACAAAAACACTCTGTAAATTCACCTCAGCCTATGGAATTCCTGCAAGTCTGTATTTTCTTTCACATCAAGACCTTTCCGTGTGCTTATTGTGCCTGGCCCACCTGTCTTCGACCTGCTCTTTCCCCTACCTGCTTAATCACTCCAGGAAGCTTTGTTTATCCTCCAAGACATTGTCAGATGCCCTTTTCTTTGTCCCAGCCTTCTTATGGGACCTGGTTCTCCTCATTCTTTAGACAGTGAGCCCGTAAGAAGCTTGTACACCGTGAAAGAAAGGATAATCGGAACATGTTTAAAAATATTTGTAGAGTTGAATTGGATTAAGACGTATATCTCTTTATAACCAAGAATTGCCAGCAATATTTCTCCTTGCCATGTTATTTGTGAGAGACAAACCACAACTTGTCAATGTCAAAATCACATGATGAGATACTTATTCCATACACTCTAATTACTGTTTTAGTAGTGTTAAGGAATATTTTGTGCTATGAGAGAAAGATGCCACATGCAGTAAATCATGGTTAAGCAGAATATTTAATGGAAATTATTTTAATTACAGGAATTCCTTGTTCTTCTTCCATCCCCAAATGATACACACATTATTTTTATTTAAAGCCTTATTACAAATGATGTGGAATTTTATCTGCCAACTTTTCTGGTCCAGTCTATATAGAATAGTAGTGCTATCACTGTGGAATGAAGCATTCCTTGCGTGTTCACCACCTGGTAAATTTCATGGTCTGTACCTCAAAGATTGGGCTAAATCACACTGAACCCAAGACATAAACCAAATCCTTCCTTGTAAGGGAGTATTATTGATTTTGCTGCCGTTTTTTTTTTTTTGTGTGCATATTAACTTTAGCTTATGTTATTCCCTACATCATTTTGAGTATTAATCTACAGTTTTTAAGTATATTTATTGCTATGCTATATAGATTTGATGCTCAAAATAATAGAAATACAGCTTGCCTGTCTTATAGAAGGAATTTAAAGATAGTGTGATAGTCATGTTTCAGAATCACTGATGCCAACCACTTAAAGTAAACAGACGGTTTGCTGTCATAGCTCTTTGGATGTTGAAAGGCAAATTCCTCCTAAGTTTGAGAACTATTTTTTCTTGGTCAGAAGAAGGGTGTATCTAGGAACGTCTTTTGTGGAATAAAATAAATTATGTTTCCTCTTTAGAAAGGACCATTTTTGCATCAACTACAATCTGTTCTCCAGAACTTCCTGCCTAGAGTGTGCTGACATAGAATATAGAACATCTGCATAGATGTTATGTGAGATTTTCTGATCTCCCCATGTGATACTGACTTCTGTGTTTGCAAGCATTTTGGAGCAAGTTGAATACTTTTTCATGGAAATGTAGTTTATTTACAATCATCAGCACCAGTGCTGGGACATCTCATACCATCTTACAACCTTTGCGTGTGTATTTTGCCTTTTTTAAAGAAATTCCAGCTATTGGGATCCAGATTTTCCCATTGTACTACTTTTACCATGACTAGTTATTTAACTTAAAAATGGAATAAATGAAGAAAAGAAAGAAAGTATTTATGCCAAATCAAACCAGAGTATCTTGCAATCTTGAAGTCATATAAAAATGCCAGTAGGGATTTTGAGAACAAATTTATTATGGTTTTGTTTTGTTTTGTTGCAGATGGTAGCTTAAAGATGTTTCTAGATAGAGACATCCCCCATGTATCCCCACCTTATTAGGAAGATTGCCCTATTTACTTTGATATGTGGTAATTTGGGGAGCTTATCCATGGACAGATCAAATATTCTCTCCTGTAGTATTTCTTATATATACATGTGCTAACTGATGCAGTGCCTTATGTCAAAAGATAATAATACGGATTTAGAGCTCAGCAGATATATAATTTAAGTAAGCAATGAAATTTAGTATTTTTTAAGGAAAAGAGAATCATGCCTCTACCCAAAAACTAGTTCATAGTGAAAAATGTGGGCTTTTTTACTTTACTCACATAAATGAATTTTATCATTCATAATAAAATATGCAGAAAATATATGATAAGAGCTGGCCCATTGTGAAAGAGCAATAAGTAACCTAACATTGTGCTATAAAAAAAATGAGGACAGTTCATCAGGAAGAGGTACTTTCAGTGGCATATTGTAGAAAAACAAATAAACAAACTTGTTTTCTAAAGCTACCCCACATGCTACAGACTAATTTATTATTACATTATTATTTCCCTCTAAAATTTGAAATAGTGTGGTTGGAGAAGATTTTATACTTACCAGGAGTTCTAAATCCTTAAATTTTCAGTGCTTTGCATTTTCAATTCTTTATATACTAAAAGAAACAAAATGTTCCAGGCTCTCTTTATTTTTATTTCTGTTCAGAGATGCTGCAGAAACTGTCACAAAGAGGATTATCTAAACATGTGCTGAATTTAAAGCATGTATATGGATAAAGAGATATATGATTCAAGAGGAAAGAACAATACCTCCTGTATGAAAGTGCTTTTATCACTAAACTGATTCCATGCAGTCATTATTATGCAGATAAGTTGGAAGCAGCTAAATATTGTGAGCTTCTAGCACAACATAATTAAATAAACACATTGTCCTTTGTGTTTCCAGGAAAGTGGCTATAGAACTTGCAGCCTTTGGCAGTTCTCCAAGGCTGGTGGGCATCTGTGGCAGGGTATTTTTGTTCTCTGACAAATGAAAACTATAATTAACAAATGGTCTTACACTCCGAAGTGGGAGGGGGAGTAAGATATGTTTCAGTGTGTATTAGTTCACATTAGTTCTTTGTTAAGTATTGATATGTTATCCCAACAATATTTTGTGAAATATCCCAGCTGTATAATGAGGTACATGTTTGCAATTGTCACACCATATCTTGGGATACAGCAAGAACACAGTACAAGGGTGTCAGGATCAAAGTCATTTACTTCACAAAGTGTGAAGTTAGATAAGAAGAGATGAAGGTGGAGCTGTGTTGGAAGCAGGAGGCAGGCTATAAAGTAAGGAAAATTTTGTAGGGAGAGAGCTGAGCGAATTCTAGAGAGAGACCAGTGATATGACCAAAAAGTGTATCAGTCCTCAGATAAGAGGAAAGAGAGAACATTTCAAATAATGAGTAAGACCCCACATAAATACAAGGTTGTTTCTCCATGATTAATCTGAGGACTGCAACATAAAAAAGTATAGCCCTGAATACATAGGAATGATAAATCCCCCATCCACTTTTCAGTCTTTTTACAAGTGGGGCCACTTGGCCGTTATTTAAAACAGAGTTCCTCCATCTCAGTGATAATTGACTTTTTGGGCCGGATAATTCTTCGTTGTGAGGGGCTGCCCTGTGCATTGTAGGATGTTTAGTAGCATTTATGGGGTCTACCCATTAGGTGCAGTGGCACACCCCCTAGTTATGACAACAACAACAACAACAAAACATCTGCAGTGATTGCTAAATGTTTCTGGAGGACAACTGGACTTCCAGTTGAGAACTGCTGATTTAGAGTTTCTACCTCAAATGTTACACATTTCCTAGAACAGAAAGGCTTAAGGGATTATATGCCTGCATTATTGGTTTTAGCATCAAATCATCCTTCCTCATAGACTAGTCTTGAGCCTGCATTCAACTTCATGAGAATCAGACTCCAAACTGTGCTTCACATTTTTTTTTTAAGTGGACTTCTCCAGTATCCCTTCTGCCTGTGTCTCTATATTGTTAATTTGAAAATGATTCCACCGTTCTAATAAACAGATCACGCCCTTACTCTTACCAGGGGTTGTTCTTCTTTCTTTCCAGACATATAGTAGCTTTTTTCTCCCCTTGTACTCTACTATAATAATCACCATTTAAATATTCATGATAAGTGTTGCTGATAGAGCTGGCTTGTTCACCTAGGATCCAAAGTAGGACATGTGTTCCGCAGATATGATTATGGGTAGAGTTTTATGCTTTCTCCAATGAGAAAAACAGATTTATTGTCAAGGACCAAGTGAAGAATGAGAGCATCCACATCCAGCCTGGCCAAGGCAAAGTCATAAGGCAATCAAGGCAGAGATTGCATTAGAATGCCAATGCCTCCTTTTGGAATCAGAAATAAAATTATTGAACAAATTTATTGAGATGGATGTATTGGAAGTGGTTTTTCGTACAATTTCCTTGTGGTAACTTTTTGTTAGAAAGACTAGTGGAGAGCCATATATATGTTACCACCATGATTCCTTAACAATATCATCTGCAATTATTCCTTCTGCCCTTCTATATCTTCTGAAAGAACACTTGCTGGCCAAAGTGGATTTTCAGAGCATTTGTTATCTAACTTGAATGAGAATGGGGACAAGAAGATGTTTGGTTTTCATCTGTAGGATTCATAGCTGTGTACTTTGTGTACAACATCCAGTAGACTTCAAAACAACCATTGATATCATATTATTTCCCCTGTATGTTCTGTTCCTACTTCTCTTTCTGTTTTGCTCTCCACTGATGACCAAACTTTGCACTTAACTGAGAAATCAGAAATAATCAAACATGTACTTTTTTACCTTCCCATCACAAAACTTTGAACCTACCTGCATCTGCAGCCCCCTACACTGTCTGATTTACCCACTGTTACTTTGGATGAAGTATCCTTCTTCCCATTAAACATGTTGGGTGTATCATGCATTCCACCTTCTAAAACTGTGACCTCTATAATTACCCACCTCTCTCCTATTCCTCTTGGGAGGTAAAGGCAACCTGAACTAAGGTTATTTGTGGGACCAGAAAGAGTACATAGATGAGAGATGTGGTAGAGTGACAACTGTGGCACATTTTCTAAACAAGCACAGAGATGCCATGGATTGGACCTGGGGAAATAAGAGAAGGAGCATTAATCTTATGATCTTTGGTTGATTCACACATACACATGCAAAATTACTTCCTATCTTTCCCAGGTAGAGAGAGCCATTGTGGCTTTCCCTGAACTTATGAACTTTCTAATGCATCCGTGAATTCTTCAATGATGTTATTTCTGGAAGGATCCTTTTACTTTTTATGTCTCACCTTTGGCAGAAACTTTTTTACATTCTAGTTAAATTGTGCTCTCTGTGGGATGTCAGGGTGGCTCAGTAGGTAAGCATCTGTCTTCAGCTCAGGTCATGATCCCAGGGCTCCCTGCTCAGTGGGGAGCCTGCTTCTCCCTCTCCTGCTCCCCTGCCCCCCCAATCTCTTGATCTGTTTTCTCTCTCTCTCTCAAATAAATAAATAAGATCTTTAAAAACAAAACAAAACTCTGCACTATGCATAAGGGTGATTCATATATACTTCGATAATGGAATCGCAGTGTTTTCTCTTTGTGATGGTGGAGGTTTACTTTCTTCCACTATATTACCAAAATAACCGTGAGGGCCTTAGAGGGAGAAATACAAAAAGGAAATCTAAAATGATGGTTGTGATTAAATTTCACATGTTCCAGTGATTATTAATTCTTCCAATATATAGTTTGATAATATTCCTTTCTCCATTGAGTTATAGTATCAAAATATTAGATTGTTTTTCATTTTTCTAATTTTAAAAAAAATTTAAAGATTTTATTTATTTATTTGAGAGAGAGAGAGAGAGCACATGTGAGCGGGGTGAGGGGCGGAGGGAGAAGCAGGCTCTCCACTGAACAGGTAGCCCAATGTGGGGTTTGATCCCGGGACTCTGGAATCATGACCTGAGCCAAAGACAGCCACTTAAAGGACTCAGCCACCCAGGCTCCCTGTTTTTTGTTTTTCTAAAGCTTTTTTGTTTATGATAAAATTCACTTACCTGTACATAGCTTTTATTTAAGAAATTGAAAGTGTTACATCTGATATTAATCTACTAGGTTCTTCTCTGAAATTGATAACCATGATCTCTATTCCAATTTGAAACATATAAGCAGAATTTAAATCTGTTGGTTTCCACCAGTAGTCAATATCTATTGATTTAACAATCTTGAACATATAGCATTGCTTCTACACAAACACTGATACACACATACAATTTCTATAAATTCTTATAAACTGTCACAAAATGACAGGATTTGTAAGGTAAATCCCGTGAGATCACCTCTTTATAAATATAATGAGTTGTGTTTATACACTTCTTTTTGTATCAACTGTTCATCCTAGACTTGGAAGAGGGCAGTGAAAAAGGACCAATGAAAGGTACAAGGGAGGCAAGCCAATAATACTGCAGTAAGTTAGCAGAGTAAAAAAAAATCTTAAAAATTTAGTATCTACTCCTATTCGATTGATCTCTGTGGTTGAATGAGCATATATCAACTTCTTGGGACAGTATTGGTTCCAAATTGTGTGTCATTTTCCCCATGAGCACACTTAAATTATTAGTTGAAGGTTTGATTTAGAACATATTGCTACTCTATTTCAAATGAACTCAGACTCAAATTTTTAAAGTTTCTATAATCAAACGTGTTCTGAATCTATGTTCTAAAATGGGTAGAGGTAAATACTTGAACAGAGATGCCAAGGTGTGGTGAGTGCACTATCTTTCTTACATTTCCTTATAATATCCATGGATACTATTCTCAATGAAACCTGGATATAAAAATGTGAATAATTCTCTTTGTAAAAATCATAAACATAAGTGAGATGATTTGAGATTACCAAAATTATTGAAGAAACAGCATTAGCCTTTAGGTTTGTGTGGAGATAATCACATCATGGCTAGCAAAGTTTTCTAGGTCTTGTACTGTGTCTTAACTGTTCATCTAAGCTTTTCATTTATTCCTCACCTCTATGTTGAAGAAAATTTACATATATATATAGTATAGAATATGTATAAAATTTACATATATATTTACATATATATATAAACAAACTACTGAGGTCCTGAATTGTCCCAGTTTTTAAAAATTAATTTTAATTCCTCTTTGAAAGATTTACAGTAATAAAATAATCATTGTAAAACTATATTTTGTCTTAAATTTTGGCTCTTGGTTTTACACAGAAACTTCCTGGAATAAGTGCTCTCTAAAACCAAAATTTATAGGTACCTGGGTGGCTCAGTCGATTATGCATCTGCCTGTGGCTCAGGTCATGATCCCAGGTCCTGGGATTGAGTCCCACATCAGGCTCCCTGCTCAGCGGAGAGTCTGCTTCTCCCTCTACCCCTCCCCCTGCTTGTGATCTCTCTCTCTCTCTCACACAAATAAATAAATAAAATCTTTAAAAAAATAAAAATTAAAACACAAATTCCTTGAAAATTTCTTAATACAATGAATTATACCAGTAATTTCAAATCATACCATAACCAAAATTTTTCAGTAATAAAATATCCAGATTAGTTATAACTGCATAAGATTCTGCTGTAATAATATGTTGCATTACATACTTTAAAGATGTACTTATTAAAATAGATCAAAATTGAATTTTTGTATTTCTTTTGCAGCTACTAAGAGGCCTAATGACTGTGGCTCTTAGTATTAATTGTTAAGCAGAGTAATTTCTTAGACCCCCAATTTCACATATAAAAAGAATCAAGAACAGAAATCCTATTCATTTCCATTCTCTCAGTCATCCTGTTAAAATAGCATGAATTTTTCTTACAGTTTTCCAAGAAGGATTATCAGGTACACTTATTGGTCCAGCAAAGCAACAAAACAGGCATTAGCATGAAGCAGTGACCTGGCAATTAGAAGATACAGATTTGTTTCTGCCTTCGTCACTTGTTCATTTTATCACTTGACCATTACTCCTTCTCTGTGAGCCTAGGCTTTTATGTCTACAAAGTATCTTGTGTAGTGCAGTAGATCTAGGGAATCCTCAGGAAATATTAAAAGATGGTAAACAGAATGGTAAAACTGCCTCTTTCCTCTTGACTAGAGTGTGCTTTGTGACTGAATAAACAAAAGGCTTTGAAATTGTGGATGGACTCTTTTTTTTTTTCCTAGAAGTAGTCAGTGCATTATTCTCTGCTTAATTATGAGTTGGACATAGAGGAAAATATACAGAGAGACAGTGGACATCTAGATCTTTCTTTGATGTGCTTACTAAGAGCAGTTCTTCATTCTCTTCTGCTGTTTCCTGCCCTGCTTAAAGATTTATGGAAAATAGCAGATATGAAGTTAAATAAATTGTAACTTTTCTGGTACTGTAAGGTTATGGTAAAGTTGCCTTTATCTACGAATAATGTTTTTTGAACTTTTGAATGACTTTAATTTCCTTTCCCTCAGATGTGTGCCTTATATGTTGCAAGTCTTTCATGAGTGGTTTTATTTGTTTGTTTGTTTGTTTGTTTGTTTGTTTACTTGGGGCATTACTCTTAGAATACGCAAAATAGTATTGTAAATGGGCTGAAAAGGATAATGCATCTTCCCAAAACAAGAACTAAGTTCATACTTGTTGAATATGATTGGCTTTTTCAGATGTAAGATCATTTCAAAGGTGGATTGGTAGGCAAGCCCTTAAACTTACTCGCACCTCTCTAAATTCTAGCTACATTTTAAAATAACTGTACTTACTTTAAAATTTGAAAATATTTAAATCTCTATTAAATTGGTGATCTGTAGAATTTTCTTTTAAATGGTTCTGTTATTTTGCTGTTTTATGTGAAGCAGTTCTTTCAGCCTTTATATTCTCAGGCTATCAAGATAATGGGTTTCATCCTTTTATTTTATCTCAATTCTTACCTTTTTATAAGAATTTATTATTTTTACAACAATAGGGGAGAGCCATTCTTTATCAAAATGCAGCTCTCTGGTATTTATTGAAATAAACATGTATCTCTGATAGCGTTTCTCAGAATCTAAGAAAAGAATTGCTATCACTCTGGCTATTTTTTCATTTTTGTTTGTGTTTAATTATGTTCACTTTGTTTTTGGCATATGATATGTTTTTGCATTTTTAAATCAGTTTTATGTTTCTTTATTGACTGATAATGCTTGTACACAAAAACAGAACATTGCAAAAATATTCAGCAGACAGTGAAAAGGTCTGAAAGTCTTCCTGGAAAGTCAATAGTTGGAATTCAAAAATAGTTAGATCCTGCATATAACAGGCATTTTCCTATTTCTACTATCCCTGAGAGGAGACTTCATTTTATATGCATAGAACAAAGTCTATTGTATGTATTAAACCAACTTTATGACAACAGGGAATCTTTGTGGGTCTGAAAAATCAATGAAGTATTTATAAGAAAAAATAGCTACTGAGAACATGCAGTCCCCGGTCATCATCCCGTGTAATAGGTGATGGCTTCAGCCATTTTCAAGTTACAAAATACAATTTATTACTATAAAATCTTCCTCATCACAAAGCTGAGCTCTTTCCAAATTGATACAAGTTATTGCCCTGCAAGGAGGTAATGCCCATCTCCACTCAGAGCTCAAATAGTTAATGTTCAGCACTTGGGACCAATTTGGCTGACATGAAAGAGCCCCTGGAGCAGTAATGGCTCTTTTCTGGTGATCTGTATATCACTGCACTTAAGTTCTAGAATGCCCAGAGTGCTTCCACATGTGGATATATTTTGTTACTGGGCTTAATGCATCCACTTGAATATTTAGATGAATCACTTTTCTGTCTTACAAATTTGTTTTCTGAATATCAAGCACTTAAAAATAATGCTGATAAATAGGCAATGGATACATTTTTCTTTCTGCTTGATCAGTTTTTTTTTTTTCTTCTTATCCTGGAACCACTAAGATCTGTATAAGTCTTCACATCCATTTTGAACTGGAGCAGGTATAGATTAATATGAAATATGTAGACAAAGATGGACAAACTGACTTTGGTTTTACCTGGCTGGGTTTGCACAGCTGTCATGTGTAGCCATGCAGCTTGGGCATTGCATAACTTTAGAGAGCCCTGGTCACCTGGTCTCTGTCTGGATAGTACACAATTGGCACAACAATATGTGGAGACATTGACACAGATAGATTCAAAGCAGGTAAAGAGTTTGATTAAACCATTATTATAAAATTGTGTAACATTACTGTGGCTGGTTACCTGAGTAAATCAGACCCTTGCCTGATCTGAATTGCTTTCTTTTCTTAATGGCCTTTGATCTTAGACTACAAAAACCAGAATAAGAGTTCCCATAGTTCAGACTTCTTACTATCTAGGAATAAACTAACATTCTTATCATCCAGGGACTGAACTAAGCCACATAGCTAGTTAGTGGTTGTCAAAGCTAAATATAAAATCCAAGTATATAGACTTCCTTTCCAGTGATCTGTTTTCAAAATCTTTACCTTATTAATGTGTTGAGAGCGACCTCTCACCTGAAAATTATGAAACACAACACAGGGAAGTGACCTTACAATAATAGAATCCTGATTTTAGTCTCTCTTCAAGTCCATTCTACTATAGGGATTCCACAGTTTTGATCTTGGCTTGTTAACCTCATTAGCATTGATTCTCAACACCTGTGCCTTGGTTAGTTGGGGACCTTGGGTGTATGACTTCTTTGTACCAGAGCCCACAACCAATCATCATTTCTCTTGTGACCTAATAGAATATGAATAGCCAGAAATAGTGAATGTAGAATCAGTTATGAATCTTGAACAGGTTATAAAAATTTTGTGTATCATATATATTATATATTAATTTTGTGTAATACATATGTATATATGCAACAGAGGTTTTGGACAATAGGTGAAGGCATGGCAAAATAGTTTATTTTTCTTTTTTTTTTTCTAGTGAGGCTGATGGGGTTTTGTTTACTTTCATAATGAGATGCTGATTTACATGTTTTGGAGATCCACTTATTCTCTGTTCTCTGTGCATGGTTTCAGCCTTGCAAACCTGAATTGGAGGCATGCGTGAGTCCAGAGCAGATGTGTGCAACCGGGCAAACCATTTTGCCATTGCTCTTCCTTGGAATGATAGTCCACATGCCGGGATTTCAAATGAGTTTAATACACATTTTCTTGATTAATGGAAAATGGCAGAGTGTAGGAGACTGAAACAGTTCGTGCTTTGCTTGATTAATTAATAAGGGACTCTCTTTTCCCAGCTTCAACTCATTATGCTAATGAAGTGTCATCAATTAAGGCTTTCCCTTGATTATGGAATCTGTCAGGTAGCGCTCAGTGAAAATGCTGCATTCCTTTGCTGTCTGGGTGGAATTGCCATTACAGCCCTTTATGAACTGCTCCTTCCATTAGCTGCTGTTTGTTCTCTTTTCTCATTATTATGTCTTTTTCTTGACCTTAAGCAAGATGATTATGGAAAGCTTGGAATAAACTGGAAAATGTTATCTCTGGGAATATGGGTCAAGAAAATGTGGTAACAGAAAGATACACACCATTCTTCATTCAGAATTCATTTGTAATTAACTATACAGTAAAAAATGAATCAAAAGAATACAGTGAACTTTCTGAAGTAAGTCTTTGACATTAGATTAGATAAGCAGTTCTGAAATAAATGGTCGTTAACAATTTCTCACCCTACTATTCAAATAAAATTTTGAGAGGAAGGGTTTTTCCTAAGGGAAATACTCTGAGAACAAAAGAGTATGTATTTAAATGTTTTACTTCATTCACGTGAAGTTCTAATTTGTTTACAAATACTACTTGGATTTGGATCCAAGGTGAATAAGGTGACATAATGTAAAAATAATACAATATAACCTAATACAGCCTCTAGATTAAGTTTAGGAAACATTTTTATATGTCTTAGTGGCCTTTCCTCTTCACTGAAGATGAGGCTTTTGGTATGGATGAATTCTATCCACTCATGTTGCCAGATCTACTCATTAGGGAACACCTTACTTTAAGATAGTACCCATTAATGAGAGACTGTTAAGCCATCCATTAAAGGTTGTAAGTAATGGAATACCTGTGTAATGCACTTAAAATCACCTATCCCATCTCGGTTTTGGTAACGTACATCTTAGGGGAGCAACATTAATGCATTTGTTTAATTTTCTCATTTCATTTAACCTAAAGTTAGAAAAAAAAAGTAGTTTTATATTTTTATGGAACATCTCTGGCTTTAGGGGCAAAAAATTTTAAACCAGTGGTGTCATCTGTTTAATTAATCCGTCAATGTCTCTGTTTCCCTAACTGTAGAATGAAGAGATAATGTTCATTCATGGGTACTTTTCTAGAGATTTTGGGAATGAATAAATGGGAAAGAAAATGGGATACTTTACTACTTGCTTTTAGGGAACACATTTATATTCTGGTGCTGTGAGTTTTAAAATTAGAGGAAGACATTTGATAGAGTTTATTGCTGAGTGTATTGATGCTTAGTTACCGCTATCAGTTGTACTAAAGTTTAATACTCTTTTCAGAGAGCACTCTTTTTCTCTGCTTTCAGGAATAATGTTTCCAGTTCAGTGGAACTCTAGGTGGCTGTCTTCAGGTCACATCTTTAACTCTCTCCTGGGTCCCAAACCTATGACAGTGCTGAGGAAAGACTGATTCATAAAGTGAATGGAGTGTGCTGCTGAGCGGAGGCAGTATTGACTGCCTCAACAAGGAATCCCTGCATTATCTTCTCAGAAGGATTCTGGTAAGAAATAGATCTCAATCTAAGGATGGACAAGTGGGAGGTTGGTATTCAGCAGAACTCAGGACTCACACTGTAGCAGTGCTACCCTGTGGAGCACGAGCCCCCAGGAGCAGATTCTCCACATGTGGCCCTGCACAAGGGCCATCCTCATGGCCGGGATTCAGTTTGATCGTCATACTTGCATTTGCACATATGGTTTGGAGAAATGGTAAAATAACTTTTAAAACAGAAACTAGTGGAAGATCAAATTTGCCAGGTAAAGAAAAATTGGTGTTAGATTTTAAATCCAAGCCACAGTGCATGCATTCATTGTCATCATTTTAATCTTCTATTCATTTTGTTTTGTTTTGATATCAAAGTCATGATGATTGACTAGGTAGGATGAGATGGGCCAAGAGATATCTTTTAAAATACATTACTCTCTATAAGTTTCTTCTTTTTAACAATAAGACTTTACTTTCATTGTAAAAAAACAACTTACTTTCAACTTTTCAACAAAGGGATATGTTCATGCTGTCATTAAATTTGAAGTTGTTTATAACACTGCAATGTTGATTGAGTGAGAGAAATAGAAAAGTATCCTAGGTTTGAGGATATGAGATATGACTGTCATTCATAACTAAAGTCATACTGGGTATATAACATAATCTCATTGTGTCTTGCCTGGTTTGAAAAACACACTAAAATGTGTATAGAGAGGAATGCCATAGTTATGAATTTTAATTATTTCTAGCAAAATAGACTTCAGGGCCTGAGTATATATGAATTTCGCAGAGCAACAGATAAACAAACGTATTTTTTTCAGTTGGACGTTATGTGTTTAGTCAATAATCAACAGTTAACCAAAAGGCAATAGGCTATAATCAGTTTAACGTATTGTAAGAAAGCACTTTACTTGGGGTACCAATGGGTCATTTGTTGCTCTAATAAAATTTGTTCTTCATAGGAATTGACCATTATGTGAGACACAGGATAGAGAAGTAGTTAAATATGTAAACCCTGGAGCCAAACAGCTGGGGGAATGAATCCTAGGTCTCTCCTCTTTACTAGCTGTGTAAACATGAGCAGTCTCTTCAACCTTCCCATTCTTCATTTTCCTCTTCCGTAATAGAAATACGCACCCTGTTCAGTTGTGTGGATTAAATGAGTTAATAGATGCAAAGCTGCTAGAATTATGTTGGCATGGATTAAATGGTATAAAAGTATTTGTTTTTTAATATAGAGCAATATACTATACTGGCAATTTTGACTGAATTTTAGGATCAGATAGATGGATGTTTACATTCTATCACTGTAAGTAGCTTTATTATTTTTTGTTTTTGGATCTTGGGTAAGTACTGAAACAATTGAGCCTCAATTTTCTCATCTGTAAAACAGGCACAGTGATAGGATTTACCATATGTTTCATGAAGATTGAACAAGCTCTGTTAATCACTGCTTAATAAGTATAATCATTATCTTTAATTTTTATGTACACATGGAATACTGTCGCCACACTAATAGAGTTTATTGTCCTTGACCACGTTCAGGATATATTAAAATGCCTTTGTTTCAGATGTATAAGCTAGAAAGAGGTGTAATATAGTACACTCCAGATTCAGTATTAAATAGGTACTACTTAGCATTTATTTTGCAGTCCAGTGTTCTTCTCCCGTGGCACAACAAACTCCTGAATTATATCAGGAAAACATATATGACAACCCTAACAGAAATGAATTATGTAGACACAGAAAATCCTTCCTACTGTTAAAAGATATTGGTTTTCTTAAAAAGGAAAGTAATATTTGCCTTGTGACTGGCATAATTGTATCTAAGCCACAGAGTGATCAGAAATTAGAGCTTTATTGAAACTTGAAAGTTTACCTTCTGCCTTTTTTCCCCTTTGTCTAGATGCACAATACTTTTGAAACAAAATGTAAAATCTCACAGCCTAATAATAATTTCCTCATCACTGATATCAAAACGTATAAGCAAAGAGACAGTGACGAGAGGAATATATATATATTCATTCAAGGAACTGAAGGAAGAAGTCTTTCCTTTCAAATTATAAAATGTAGATTATGAATGTCTATAAATTCAGTGGTAACTGTTGCTCTCTGTGTTCAACACATTTTACTTTTACTTTTCTTTAACCTTAATACTTTTATATTTTTATACATACTTGATTCCTCATGAGTTATGTAATCACTTTGAGAAATTCAGAAGTGAGGTGAAGACTACCTGCTCACCTGCTCTTTTTTTTTTTTTCTGGGTGCAAAACTAAGGCTCTTTTCTTCATTTCCCTTGCGGACTGCTGTGAATGTAACCAAGTATCCTCTGGAAAAATGTGAGGAAAGTGATACGCACATTTCTGGGTCCATCTTATAAAAATCACCCATGAGCACTGCTTTATACTTCTTCCCCTTTCTTCTGCCCTAAATAGAAACTCCTAGAGTGCCCCTACACTACCCCCAGGATTGGTCATTGCCTAGGCATGTCCCAAGACGGTTTGCATGAGAATGATACTATTTCAAAGTATTACATGTTTAGCTCCATTTTCTATAGCCCAGCTCACCTTCACTAGTAGGAAAATGATAATATTGAAATGGAGTGCTGCTGTAAAAAATTAAAATGTATTATAACATAAAATTTTGCTGTAACAACAAAAAACAAATAGAGGTCGTGGTAGATGGTGAGGAAAAATGGATACAGCAAGTGACAAAGTGGAATCGGGTGCTATATGGTAGCAAAACATCTTGAAAACTCTCACTTGTAATTATTTGGAAGGTAGAACAAATACCTTCTGGACCCATAGCTCTAGGGTAAGTGATGAGACAAAACTAGAAAGTTTATGAATGCGTGACTGTTCTTTGCTACACTGAGCCATGTATTATGAGAAAGAGCTGAGCTCAGGCAAGAATTAGGTGTTTTTAAACAGAGATTGAAGGGAATAGCGAAAGCTAGATTAAAAGCATCATAGGGTTTGAAAATGCAACTTCTCTGAACCCTGAACAATAAGAGATAAAACTGAAAAAAAGCTCTGAGAACCAAAGGCACATTAAGACAGTATAATCAAAGGGCTTCAGTTCGTGCAAAAATCAACTTGAGAGGGGTCGTCTTCTCATGCACCCCTACTGTTTCAGATGACCTTAAAGCAATATTGATGAAAGAGAGAGAGACAGAGTCAGAGAGAGAGAGAGATGGAGGAAGAGGAAGAACAAAGAAATAAGGCCAACTTTATAGAACTGACTTAAAAATTATGGCTAGAAAAACTTTGGCAGCATTTACTGGAACATGGAAATGACTGGAACATGGAACTTATCAGAAGCATATACATTTTTAATGGAATTATATTGTCTCAGAAACCACAAGCCCATAAAATTATTAACAATTTGGGAATTTCAGTGATACGGATATGGGGATTTTTAGCATTATTCTTTCAACTTTTCTGTAAGTCTGATGTTATATTAAAAACTTAGAAAGAAGCCTTCATCTCCCTGTAAGGGGGGCAAGGTAGAATGTGATCATCACATCCAGTCAGTGCCAGGAATTTCACCAGCAGGGAAATAGTTGTCCAAACTGTGAAATTTCCAGGTAATATATACTTCACCCCACCTACTTGGATGTAGCCACTGAGACAACAAGGAGGGACTTCTCGAACGGCAGAGCCAAGAGCCATAGGATACACTGAAGAAGAAGGGAATATCCACCCAGAGAGTAGACTGGATATAATAAAAAACTTTCTCTAGGTCTCTGGGAAGGGGCTTTCCACAGTGCCTACCTTGTAGGATTTTATCCTGCTGTAAACTAGGAACTGTGAAGTATTTTTCATTTTTTCCTTTCTTAAACAGGAGTTTTCATACAACAGTTTTGCTCTAATGTTGAGTGTGAAGGGACTCATAACTTCTCTCTCAATTCATAGGTCATTAGAGTACAAGGAACCAAATTCAAACTTAATAGACTTTGGGCAGACTTTCCTAACTAGTGGGTAATTAGGTTGTCTCACTTAGACAAGAGTAAATATACAAGGGCGGAAGAACCAACTTGGGTGGTGGCTGTTTGCAGGCCTCCAAGAAAACATGTTCTTTCTCCTAAACTATATCTTCCAGCTTCTCCTTCAGACAGATATGTGCATGTGCCTATATTCACTTCTGTGAATACCCCTCACACCCACCCCATCTGTTAAAAGTACTCCTCTGTGCTCATTTCCCATTCTGACTGACTGGGAGTATGATCTTCAGGCAACCTTGCACACTCCATATTGAAGTTAGAGAACTTGCCCTCAGTTTGGATTCTCAAGTGATTTGGGGGAGGAGACATTCCCTATACCTTGTAAACTTGGAAATTCCATGGAGCAAGAAGTAACTTCCCATCATGCTGATCTTTTATGTATCTGGGTCCAGTTGTTTTTTTAGCCTAGCCTACGTAATGAATACAAAGGATAAATTCTATAAAATCTAATTGGAACTGTAAAGATCTAAGAAATATTTTAATCTAAATTTATCTAAACTGGTTAGAGGGTTAATTTAAATATCTCAAACTACCTCCAACATGTTTCAAATTTTGTAATGAGTAAATGAAAAATAAAATTAGGCTAAAACACTTTTAAAAATGGTAGGTTGTTTAGATTTCCTTACATTCTGCTGATGACACTTAAAATACATCTTGAGTTTATCTTTGTCCTAATTTTAAAAAAGAAAAGCTGAAATATATTCCCAAATTAATTTGTGACTCTATCTAGAAAGAGCAGAAAACACCATCACTACTTATCACCTTGCTACTGTATTCTAGGATTGCTGAAACGTTAGAAGTCTATTATCACATCACTTGTAAATATTTTTTTTCACTACTAAATAATCTTCATATCTCTGGAAGCAGAGTTCTGTCACAGTGATTCAAAATGTATTTTAGCATGGGGCACCTGGGTGGCTCAGTCATTAAGTGTCTGCCTTCGGCTCAGGGCATGATCCCAGCGTCCTGGGATCAAGCCCTACATTGGGCTTCCTGCTCTGCTGGGAGCCTGCTTCTTCATCTCCCACTCCCCCTGCTTGTGTTCCCTCTCTCACTGGCTGTCTCTCTCTCTGTCAAATAAATAAATAAATAAATAAATAAATAAATAAATAAAATCTTTAAAAAACAAACAAAAAACAAAATGTATTTTAGCAAAGTATTTTTTGTAAACCAAAAAAAAGTATAATAGAGTTTACTGCTTATATTTATTCCAGCTAGATGCACTTTTCTCTTATAAACGCCATTATAGAAAATCAATAACATAAAAAGGAGATTAAGTGTACCCAAATATTAGCTATTAATCTAATATAGAAATAAAAATATTTAAAATGAAGATTTATGTCAACAAAATACACTTTAAATTTCAATTTTTGTTATATTAAAATTGTTTTTGTTTTTGTGGACAAATTCTTTTTACATTTTTATTGTATTTTCAGGTGATCTCAATTGGAATCTCAGGCGCTGGTTTGTTTTTGTTTTGTTTTTTTTAACTCATTTTATTTTTCTTGGTATGTCCAGGAAATTGAAAAGCAAATTAGGAAACATAATGTTCTGGTAAAAAGCATCAGGTCTTCTTGTGCTGCGGTAAATGCAAGCAGTAATTCTGCACTGCAGTTATTACTATGGAATCAGGAAGTATAGAACTGGAAAACAAATGTATCTTGCTGGCGGTTTAATCAACCAGCAATCTCCAGTAGTGTCCTTCTGTGAAATAGTGTCATTTTTATTAAGAATTTATTAACCTACTTTTTATTTATGAATCAGTGCTTGCAAGAGCAGTGTCATTATTTAATAGTTATACCATGCTAATTTCCATATATATCATGTTCTAAAGGTACATCCAGGGATGAGAGGACAAAATGGAGATGGGGCCAGTTTCCCCAAAATATATATTAAACTTTAGAGTTAAAGCCTTTACTCTTTTAAGCAATTAAAATGTGATAAATTATGTAATAAAATATATGTCCTAGAGGTTTACAACATGTTCTTTAAAAAAATAATAATGAAACTACTACATGTTCATGGAGGGTAAAAAAAAAAGAAAAAAGAAAAAAGAAAAGAAAATTTACCCATAATTCTACCAAGGTATAATCACCTTCTGTCTACATCTTTCTTCCTATCTATTTATCTGTCTATCTACCTATCATATATCCATCTATCATGTATCTCATCTGTTCTTTTAGACTTTCTAAACTTGTGTGTGTATGTGTATATATATGATATATTTTCTTTATTTTTACCAAATTGGATTATATAATTTATAAATTTTATCTTCATTTGTGAGCATTTTTTATATCACTAAATATTCGTATAAAATAGAATTTTAGATAGCTTCATGGAATTCTTTATGTAGAAGTTCTATATATTCATCTATCTACCTGGAGTCAAACATTTACTATTTCTAATTTCGTATCTTAGTAATACTATTTCTGTAAACATTTTTTACACAATTCTATAGCCCAGTTTTTTCTATTTTATAATTGTAGATTCTTAGAAATGAAATTCCTTGGTCATAAAGGAACAGCCTCTTTTAAACCCTCTTGACTTTAACTGCCAAAGTGACTTCATACTAGGTGTCCTAATTTAATTCCAACCTACAATGCCTAAGAGGACCTGTTCATTGTACCCTAGCCAACATTAAGTATTATTCTCACTATTAAAATATTTGGTAATTGTTCATTTAAACTATATCTTACTACTTTTTAATTGCCTTTTTTACTGAGAGATTATATTTAACATATATTCCTATGTTTATCTGTTATTTTTTTTTGTTTTTACAATTTACATTTATATTAGTGGTATAAACCAGAATGATGTTTAGAAATTGAAGTCATACCAAATATATTTTTCCTTTATTTCTGAATTTAATGAACTGCCCTAATGGTTTAGCTGTAAAGTGTGGTGTTAACTAAAATGATGGCATTTTAAACATAGCCTTTAACTGAAGAGCAAAGGGAAAATCATGTGCTTATTTTACCTGTTCTTCTGTTAGTTGTTTTTCTCTGCTATTTCACTGCCTCATTTGTTTCAAAGAAAAATGTTTCAAAGAATAATTTATATAGAAATTGAAATTGTCTTTTTCTGTAATGTACAGCTGTATGGAACAAAGTAACAGCAGGAGTATTTTTCCTCACTAAAACATATGTATTTGGTTTAATATAACAAAAATTATATAGGTTAGATCGCAATGAACTAAAGTGTAGAATTATTCATTTATAGGATGGACCAAGTTTAATGTTTCATTATCAGTTTTAAAGTTCTGGGTATGCAAATTGATTTTGTAAATTTTAAAGAGGGTATTCTTAATCTACCTAAAATAAACTATTTCTAAGAATTTTAGAAATACAATTTACATGCAAAAAATTATGTGCTAAGTTCAGCTATTTTCTTGTCTGTTTAATAAGCAAGTCTGACAAAAGAGGCCTATTCAGCAACACTATTAGCTGCTAGTTTTGTGTATGCTATCAATTTTATTTCTAAATCAATTATACTTTAAAAAAAAAACTACAGAAAACTTGATGGAACATGTCCAAGTAAGTATTATATTCTTTAATACTGTAATTCTGAAAGTTTCTGTGCTGACTCTAATAATACTATCAGTGTTTAAAACATTTTAAAAATCTCCTCTGGCCCTGTATTCACTTGTTCTAAAATACTCTCTTGGGGGCGCCTGGGTGGCACAGTGTTAAAGCGTCTGCCTTCGGCTGGGCCTGATCCCGGCATTATGAGATCGAGCCCCACATCAGGCTCTTCCGCTATGAGCCTGCTTCTTCCTCTCCCACTCCCCCTGCTTGTGTTCCTTCTCTCTCTGGCTGTCTATATCTGTCGAATAAATAAATAAAATCTTTAAAAAAATAAAATAAAAAAATAAAATACTCTCTTGAATATCTTTATTAGTTACAATTATATTTTGAGTTTTCAAATCATAAAACCGTTTGGATCTGCGTAGCTATATTAGGATATATGGGTGTTGTTCCAAAACTTTCACAAGAAGTGCCACATGAATAAATGACTTTTTGTTGAAGAACACTCATTGGACATTGATACACTTCATTGATTTCCATCAAATATAACTTTTCAGAGTCCTCAAAATGTAAACGTTATAATCTTGACTGATCATATGACATTTTTCAGGTTGTTTATGGTACAATTGACACATAGAAATTGTATATATTTAAGGTGTACAACCCGATAATTTGATATATGCACATATAGTGAAATGATCATCAAAATCAAGCTAATTAATATATTCATCACCTCTCATAGTTTACCCTTTCTTTTTCCTTTCCTTGTTTGTGGTGAGAACACTTGAGATCAACCTTCTCAGCAGATTTCAAAAACACAATAAAATTTTATTAACTATATTTATTCACCGTAATGTATATTAAATCTTCAGAACTTGTTCAACTTCTGTAACTGAAACCTTCCGCTTGACCAACATCTCCCCATTCCCCGCAACCCCCACTGCTGGCAACCGTCATTCTACTCTCTGCTTCTATGACTATTTAGATTCCACATGTAGGTGAGATTATGTAGTATTTGTCTTTCTGTGTCTGGTTTATTTCACTTAGCATAATGTTGTCTGGATTCATCCACAATGTCACAAATGGAAAATTTTTCTTTTTTTTTTTAAGGTTGAATAATTTTCCATTGTATATATATATGTATATATACCACATTTTTTTTTAACCATTCATATTTTGGCTATTGTGAATAAAGCTGCTGTGAACATGAGAATGCAGATATCTCTTCGTGATTCTGATTTCAGTTCTTTTGAATATGTATGCAGAAGTGGGACTGCTGGGTCAGATGGTAGTTCTGTTTTTTTTTAAAGATTTATTTATTGTAGGGAGAAAGAGAGAATGCAAGCAGGGGAGGGGCAGAGAGATAGGGAGAGAGAATCTCCAGCAGATTCCTGTGAAGTGTTGCCTGACGCTTAACCGATTGAGCCACCCAGGCACTCCACAGTAGTTCTATTTTTAATTTTTTGAGGAACATCCATCCTGGTTTTCATAGCAGCTGCACCATTTTACATTTCTATCCACTGTGCACAAGGGTTCCAATTTCTCCACATCCTCACCAAAACTTGTCATCTTTTATGCTTTTAATAATAGCCATCATAACAGATGTGAGGTGATATCTCATTGTAGTTTTGATTTGATATCCCGCATGTCTTGATCCTTAGAGTTTTTGCTCTGTGTTCAAGACAATATATATCACAATCTTAGAAAAAACTTTGTTCCTATTCAGATGAATTCATTTCCACATGTTTACATTCTGCCTTTTATGCCAAACTTAGTTAAAAAATATATTTGAGCATAATTTGAAAAGTAAAATAAAATAGTATGTGACTCTTTTTCTAGTGGATATGGACATATTTGGTTAATAAAGAGTTATCTTCATGTGATTTAGTGACTTCAGCAGCAACACTGAAAATATACTAATTTTTAAAATGTTTAAATAAATATTCAATTAATTACCAATTACTGCTTAGACATATAAGCAACAGTAAAGATTTGTAAAATAACCTTAGGTTGGATAGCTTTACATAGTCATCATTTATCAGGATGATAAAGCCATGATATTATGCCAGGGAAGAAAATATATTTAGAATGTTGTACTCATATTTATTCAACCCTGACTCTAATAAAAAGGTTGGTACTAATATTTGTATAATATCAAGTGGAATCCTCAAAGGTCACTGATGGTCTCGATGATGATAGAATACTGGAGTCTTCAGTGAGAGAAGTAAGAGGTCAAAGTTACCTCCCTTGACCAGACATTACAAAATTAATGTTACTGATTTCAGAGTTTATCTTTAGAGTTAGCTTTCCTTTCAAACTCCAGACTTCTGGATCAGACTTTCTACTGGATATCTTTGTAAGAATGTTCCACAAGCACCTTCATAAAATTAAGCATCTTTTTTTTTTCCCAAAATATTTTCTATTACCACTGCCTCTGCCCATCTAGACACTTGCCATTATCCATTATCCAAAATTTCTCACTGGAATTGTTGGAATTGTCTCTTAACTGGTTGCCCTGCTTCTTGCTCTCCAATTTTTTTAATATCTATACTGAGTTATATTTCTTTTTTTTTTGAAGATTTTATTGATTTATTTATTTGAGAGAGAGTGAGAGCAAGAGAGATCAAAGAGGGAGAAGCAGCCCCAGCACCAAGCAGGGAGCCCCAGGACCCTGGGGTCACTACCTGAGCCGAAGACAGACTCCCAACTGACTGACCACCCAGGCACCCCCCCAAGTTATATTTCTTTTTTTTTTTTAAAGATTTTATTTGAGAGAGGGGTGCCTGGGTGGCACAGCGGTTAAGCGTCTGCCTTCGGCTCAGGGCGTGGTCCCGGCGCTATGGGATCGAGCCCCACGTCAGGCTCCTCTGCTATGAGCCTGCTGCTTCCTCTCCCACTCCCCCTGCTGTGTTCCCTCTCTTGCTGGCTGTCTCTATCTCTGTCGAATAAATAAATAAAATCTTAAAAAAAACAAGATTTTATTTGAGAGAGAGAGAGTACAAATAGGGGGAGGGGCAGAGGGAGAGGGAGAAGCAGGCAGCTAGCTGAGCAGGAAGCCAGTTGCAGGACTCCATCACAGGATCCTGGGATCATGACCTGAGCTGAAGGCAGACACTTAACCCACTGAGCCACCCAGGTGCCCCACCGAGGTATATTTTTCTCANAAATAAAATTGTGCCATTTCTGCGTTTTAATTGCTTAAGTGGCCCCTTAGCTCAATGTGACAAACTAGATATTCATGACACACTGTAGAGGACTGTCTCAACTAGACACTGTGCACTCAACATTTTTTCAAAATGGTTGCTCTGCTCTAAACTTGCTAGCTCTTTCATGCCACTTTGCTTTTGCAGATGCCTTTCTCCATGACTTATATGCTCTCCAACACTTTGATGAGGAGTCCAACAAATATTTTTCAGATCTCAGGCAAAACTCATCAGGGGCCACCTGGGTGGCTCAATCAGTTGAGCATCTGACTTCTGCTCAGGTCATGATCTCAGGGACCTGGGATTGAGCCCCGCTGAGTGGGAAGTCTGCTTGTCCCACTCCCTCTGCCCCTCCCTCTTGTCCTGCACGTGCTCCCTCTGTCTCTCTTTCATTCCCTCTCTTTCTCTCTCTCTCTCTCACTCAAATAAATGAAATCTTATAAACAAACAAACAAAACCTCATCAGTAAAGTCATA
>NC_048237.1:5877844-5894029 GCF_002007445.2 Ailuropoda melanoleuca
ATTATTTTCCTGTCTACATAGATTTTGATCCTATTTTTCTGTACCTTCACCTTTTGAATTAAAAGATTACCATCATGTGAATGTATTATGTTATTATACCTAATTTTCTGAAAACATACATTTTTTAAATTTTTATAGATTTATTTCTTCTTTTCTTCTTTCTAGTACAAGAGGGAGGGGAACAACAACAAACAACCCCAAACAAACAAATAAATCTGACAACTATTCCCCTTCTCCCTTCTGTTAAGATGGTTGTTAAACCATCTTATCTCCATTTTATAAAGGTTGTTTTCCCATGTTAGCAAGGGTCATCCGTTCAGGAGTTTGAAAGATGAGAAATGGCTACTCTGGTTGTTCATGCTCTGTGCTGCTGGAACTGAGCCCTTGAGTGATTATAATACAGGGGGTCAGGAAGCTGCTCTCAACAACACGAACCTTGGTCTTTAAAAAAAATTATTTTATATTGACTCAGGACATTGTATTTTGGTTTGTTTCTACTGTTGTCATTAAAATGCATAAGAACTTGTTAAATATTTTGGTTGTGCCAGCACAGGCTTTTGCCTGAGGGCGAGAGAAAGATGGCAAACAAAACCAAACAGCAGTGGCAATCAAAATTGACTACTAATGTCTTTCTTTTGTCTATAGATAGTTACACACAATTTGGATTTGGTGCTGTTATAATTTTTTCTTTGAACTTCCCTATTCTGGCTTCCATTTTTCTGCTTATTTTCACTTAATCGTGAGATCTTATCATTTATTTCATTAGTGTCTTATCAAAAAAGTTTTATGTTATACTGCAACTTTAAGACTTCAAATCTTAGAGACTTTATGAGTTAAAAAGATTATGATACACTCTGATCTCCATATGTAATNTCTGCTTATTTTCACTTAATCGTGAGATCTTATCATTTATTTCATTAGTGTCTTATCAAAAAAGTTTTATGTTATACTGCAACTTTAAGATTTCAAATCTTAGAGACTTTATGAGTTAAAAAGATTATGATACACTCTGATCTCCATATGTAATCCCCAAATAAAAGTAATAGAAGCATGATATATGGGTCTGCCAAAGTTCACATTTCTTCTGATTTTTTCACAATCGTTCCATAATCCTGCGCTTATACAATGTATTTAAAAGGCTCTTGAAATACTTTTTTTAATTATAAAAGTTTAAGTAGGCTATATGGATCCCTTTTGCTATGATCATTCCTTCTCTCTAATAATAAATTATTTACATAGTAAATTAATCCAACACCATTTACTCCAGTTTTGCAAAGGACTAGATGTGTTGCTTTTTGCTGGCTCCCATAAATACTTCTAAAACTCATCTGTGTCTGGTCCTCCCCTTTTTTCTTCGCACATCCCCAACCCCTTGAAGTTAGTTACCAATAAATGACTCATTATGTTTAAGATGTTTTGGAGTTCAAGTTTTGCTTGCATCTAGCAGTTACCTCTAATCTGAATTAATAGTAACTTTTGGTACTGGGTAAGATTTCTGATATTTAGAGACTTATTTAATTATCCTATCCTGTGTGTCATCTCAGGTAGAAAGCAAAGAGTTAAATTCCGTGGTCTAGGAGCATAGGTATGTTCAGCTTTAGTAGATAATGCCAAACAGTTTTCAGAAACGNGGCACATCCCCAACCCCTTGAAGTTAGTTACCAATAAATGACTCATTATGTTTAAGATGTTTTGGAGTTCAAGTTTTGCTTGCATCTAGCAGTTACCTCTAATCTGAATTAATAGTAACTTTTGGTACTGGGTAAGATTTCTGATATTTAGAGACTTATTTAATTATCCTATCCTGTGTGTCATCTCAGGTAGAAAGCAAAGAGTTAAATTCCGTGGTCTAGGAACATAGGTATGTTCAGCTTTAGTAGATAATGCCAAACAGTTTTCAGAGACAGCCCCCACCAACTGTCTGTGAGAGTTTCCCTTGTCCTACATCTCAACAACACTAGGTTTTGTTAGTTTAGAAAAAATTGGTCATTTTAGCGGGTTTGCAGTGGCGTTGGCATTTTGGCTCTAATTTACATTTTTGTAAGCCTATCTGTGATTTGAAATACCCTCTTTTGAGAATTGCCTAAGTCACTTTCCTTTTTTCGTTTTTTCTTTGGGTTGTCTGACTTTTTACAAGTAATTTTATGGATTTTCAAAAATATGGATGATATAAGTCTATTGTGGGATGCAGGTATTGAAAGTATCTTCTAATTTGTGCAGTTATATTTGGTAATTTTAATAAGGTCTAATTAAATGTTTTACCTTATGGTTACTGTTTTCAACTACTCTAAAGTCATGAAGATTTTCTCCTATAATAAAGTATTGTTTTCTAATATACACATCTAAGTTCTACATTAGCTTTATTGGGATTTTGGTTATAACTTAGATTTCATTATCTTTTTTGCCATATCATATAATGACAATTTAAGTATTAATAGTAATTTAGGGTTTAATATAGCAATTAGAACCCACATGGATATGGGAAGAGATGGGGAAGTATAAACACAGAAGGCTGCAATTGAGGTATTGAAGAAATAATTACTAAATGGCTTTCATTGGAATATCTGGATATATTGGAAATGGCAACACTTGAAGGAAATACAAAAAGGCTTCACATTTAGCTGTTAAGTTATATATAATATGCTTCATCTAGAATCTGCAGAAGCTTCCTTCTTAGTGGTAGAATGCATGAATGGCAATAATTTATTCTTTACTTTGGAAGGATTGTATCAGTATGCCCCAGACCACCAAACACCTAAAAACTGTAATGATATAGTGGACCCTAGAATTAGCGTAATTTTTTTCTGTTACCCTTGGAAGTTCATGTGTCTTACCAAGGCCATTAGTGTACTTACCACTTCTTGCTTACCTGGTTTAATTAACCTGATGCCCTCAAAATATAATGAATTAATATGATCCTATAGTGTGACCCTGTGTTCAGTTATCTTTAAAATGTTGGGTATTCAGTTTTTCTACTGTATCTGAGTAAGTGGCTGTAGGTCTCTTTGGAGGAAAGAATGGGAAAATAAATGTTCTATTTACTTGCCATGCTGTGCAGAGACCTTCCTCTTAGAGACTCAGTCTTTCCTGTGTCCATGAGTTTCAAGGACTGGCTCGAGTCAAAAAACTAGGCAAGAGACTGGATTTTTTTATTTTTGTTGTTTTGCTTTTTGTTTTTTGTTGTTTTTGTTTTTAGTGGCTGCAAAATTTCTTTAATCAAATTTCTAGTTTTAGACATGTTTAATTTTTTATTTTGATGGAAATTTTTTTATTGAAGCATAATTAACATGCAGTGTTATGTTAGTTTTAGGTATACAACATAATAAATCAACAATTCTTTACATTACTTAGTGCTCACCGTAATAAGTGAGTCACCATCTGTCACCAAATGACATTATTACAATCTTATGGACTATATTCCCTATGCTATACTTTTTCATCCCTATAACTGGAAATTTGTACTTCATAATCCCTTTTATCTATTTCACCCATTCTCCCACTCAGCTCCCCTTTGGAAACCACCAATGTGTTCACAAGAGACTGATTTTTATAGGGGCAGCTGCTTTCAACATCTTGGCTTTCTATCTTTATTTATTTATTTTTTTGCCTGTTTAGATTGAGCAANTGTGTTCACAAGAGACTGATTTTTATAGGGGCAGCTGCTTTCAACATCTTGGCTTTCTATCTTTATTTATTTTTTTGCATGTTTAGATTGAGCAGTTTCTTTATTGGCAGCCCATTAATTTGTGCCTAGGGAAATAGTGATCTGTTAACCATCTCCTTAGTTCTCAAAAGGTCATGTCCCTTTGGCTGATACTTCACTTTCACAGTCACATAAGCACTGCCATATGGCCTCTATTACTTATGGTTTCTGTCATCCTGGATCCCTGATCTGAAACAGCATCTCCTATTGTGACATTTCTATATACTGTTAGCCACCACTTTCTCCAACTTCCAAGAGCCTTCCCACTTCCAAGAACAGGATGTTATTACTATATTCTTGAGGCCTTGCTAAGATAATAAATCTTATATCATGAAAGAGTCTCATATCTGTAAGTTCTCTATTATCCAACTTTAAATTCTTTCCCTACTTGCCCAGACTATGTACACTCCTAGGATCTTGCCAGTATTTGATGGCTACATCTTAAAGTTTCTTTCAACTATACTCCCTTTCCTCTCTTGGTAGGCCCAACACTTCCCTGTCATGCTCTTTTGTGGCTTAACTGTACTTACAGGCCTGGTGGTCCATGGGAATAGGAGTAGTGAGGGTGAATCCTGAGGAAGAGGCATGCTTTCTTGAAAGTCAGAGGCCTTTACTCCATCTGCAAGCAAGAAGGTACACTTACCTTAAACATGGAGAAATAGACCATTTCTGAGCACTACAGGGTTCAGAAGAATCTGGAGATTGAGAAGTTTTGAAAGCATCAATCTAAATATCTGCCATTTTATTTCTTAATGTCCTTCTCTCTCCTAGTCAATGACCTGAACTTATTATACTAAATGTGGTTGAGAATTCACACCCTTTTGTAGCTATTCTTATAAATAAATTTATAGATAATTCCTGGGTCAGATCTTTATCTTTTCATGCCCTCTGGCTGCTAAAGTTGAGAGTCTACTTACATGTTGCTAAGAAAGCCTTTTAGCTTTCAAACTAAAAATTTAATTGATGATCATCTTAGCCTTTCATCAACTTTCTTCAATGCATTAATAGAACCTAGAGAAAGCCATTCAATTCCATAAATACTACAATTTACTTCCCCAAATTTCTTAAATGACTGTTTTTTGTCCTCACCAGTATCTTTCCTTCCCTCATATCCCATATCAATTCATTAGCAATGAAAGTTTTAAAAATTGCATGGTACTGTATTTTGTTGGCTTATGTTCCATCTACCCCCAGTGATGGCATCTTTCTTGCTAGCTGGTCACACAGCATTAAAATCCCATTTTTGTGTCAGTTTTTTCAGGCCACTTCTGGCAACATTTGTCTTATGTAGCCTTTCAGAGATTGAGATTAAGATTTTCATTCAATGAATTAATTGAATAGTACCCTCGGGGGCATTTGTGGAGGACTGAAGGAAGTACGATTGAATAGAAGAGAAAATGAGTTGTGATTCTGTCTCAACAAAGGTCTCAGCTAGTTCTAAGGGCTTATCTAGAGTTCCCATCTTGCAGCAAAGTTTATAGCTCTGCTTTAAACAGTCACTGGATACTGCTTCCAGGAGGGACTGTGACATTGGGCAAAGTTGCATACTTTCGCTGAGAGAAACTTATGGAAAGGAATTCAGCTGAGAGTTTCTGGCCATAGAAATGTTCAGCAGCTGGAGAATTAGTGTCAGTCCCCAAAAGGGTACCCGAGAAGTACATCATGGTAACCACTGCAAGGCACTTAGGAAGACTAATGGAAGTAAGCAAATAGTAGTAGATTTTTGTATCTTTTCTAATTCTCATCAGAGGGCCCTCACTCCAGAGGAAGTACTCAAATTTTAGATAGAAAGGATGACTTGTCAGTTGGATAAGGCTGGTTGTCTCCTTAGCTACTACAGTGCTTGCCCAATGAACCCATGGTCAGAGTGGCAGTGGTGGCAGGGATGGAGGTTACACATGTACCCAGTGTTTTAAGCCCCTCATTGCTAAAGCTGATCCACATACTGTCCTTGGTGAAATATCCTACTTGCCAATAATGAGAATATAACTCTTTCTTCCCTCAATAGCACACCATTCCTTAGGAATGACCAGATGGCTACTTAGTAGAAAATTAATTTCATGAGTCTCTTTCCACCCTAGAAAAGATAGAGATTCAGACTTAACGGACTATACACCAATTCTGAAAATGGGTTATTTTCCCAATCCATAAAACTGCTGCCAGCACCTTCCGGACTTAGAGAATGCCAGATTTGCTGACCTGGGATTCCCATATAATATTGCTTATAATAAAGGAACTATTTTACTGTGAGGGACATGGAATAATGGACACATGGTCATAAAATGAACAAAGTCCATTTTATAAAGAATCATCCAGGAGCAGCCAATGTAATATAGTAATTTAATAGTCTATTGAAGGCTCAACAAATGAGCCAACCCAAGGACATCTATTGGAACACTGTACTATAGTTTTTAACTATACATTGAATCAGTGACAAATACATAGTGTGTGTCTCCAGTTTCTAGAACCAAGAGTCTAAAATCAAATGACAGCAGGATTAAGTCCCCTCATCATCACTCCCAATAACCCACTTATATTATTTAGGTTTTCTATCCTTGTAACTTTAAGTTTTGATTGATGATAGATCCTGGATAAACACTTTGATCAGGTTACATGCACATGTTCTTCATTCTGGTGGGCAAGAAGTCAAGTAAAGGAGTTCACATACTCATGGGGTGCTTAACCCTGATTATCTTGAGGAAATAGGGTCTTGTTTCAAGATTAGAACATATAGAAATATGTCTGGACAAAGTGCTCATTCTCACCACTCCTATNTCATCTCAGGTAGAAAGCAAAGAGTTAAATTCCGTGGTCTAGGAACATAGGTATGTTCAGCTTTAGTAGATAATGCCAAACAGTTTTCAGAGACAGCCCCCACCAACTGTCTGTGAGAGTTTCCCTTGTCCTACATCTCAACAACACTAGGTTTTGTTAGTTTAGAAAAAATTGGTCATTTTAGCGGGTTTGCAGTGGCGTTGGCATTTTGGCTCTAATTTACATTTTTGTAAGCCTATCTGTGATTTGAAATACCCTCTTTTGAGAATTGCCTAAGTCACTTTCCTTTTTTCGTTTTTTCTTTGGGTTGTCTGACTTTTTACAAGTAATTTTATGGATTTTCAAAAATATGGATGATATAAGTCTATTGTGGGATGCAGGTATTGAAAGTATCTTCTAATTTGTGCAGTTATGTTTGGTAATTTTAATAAGGTCTAATTAAATGTTTTACCTTATGGTTACTGTTTTCAACTACTCTAAAGTCATGAAGATTTTCTCCTATAATAAAGTATTGTTTTCTAATATACACATCTAAGTTCTACATTAGCTTTATTGGGATTTTGGTTATAACTTAGATTTCATTATCTTTTTTGCCATAATCATATAATGACAATTTAAGTATTAATAGTAATTTAGGGTTTAATATAGCAATTAGAACCAACATGGATATGGGAAGAGATGGGGAAGTATAAACACAGAAGGCTGCAATTGAGGTATTGAAGAAATAATTACTAAATGGCTTTCATTGGAATATCTGGATATATTGGAAAAGGCAACACTTGAAGGAAATACAAAAAGCCTTCACATTTAGCTATTAAGTTATATATAATATGCTTCATCTAGAATCTGCAGAAGCTTCTTTCTTAGTGGTAGAATGCATGAATGACAATAATTTATTCTTTACTTTGGAAGGATTGTATCAGTATGCCCCAGACCACCAAACACCTAAAAACTGTAATGATATAGTGGACCCTAGAATTAGCGTAATTTTTTTCTGTTACCCTTGGAAGTTCATGTGTCTTACCAAGGCCATTAGTGTACTTACCACTTCTTGCTTACCTGGTTTAATTAACCTGATGCCCTCAAAATATAATGAATTAATATGATCCTATAGTGTGACCCTGTGTTCAGTTATCTTTAAAATGTTGGGTATTCAGTTTTTCTACTGTATCTGAGTAAGTGGCTGTAGGTCTCTTTGGAGGAAAGAATGGGAAAATAAATGTTCTATTTACTTGCCATGCTGTGCAGAGACCTTCCTCTTAGAGACTCAGTCTTTCCTGTGTCCATGAGTTTCAAGGACTGGCTCGAGTCAAAAAACTAGGCAAGAGACTGGATTTTTTTATTTTTGTTGTTTTGCTTTTTGTTTTTTGTTGTTTTTGTTTTTAGTGGCTGCAAAATTTCTTTAATCAAATTTCTAATTTTAGACATGTTTAATTTTTTATTTTGATGGAAATTTTTTTATTGAAGCATAATTAACATGCAGTGTTGTTAGTTTTAGGTATACAACATAATAAATCAACAATTCTTTACATTACTTAGTGCTCACCGTAATAAGTGAGTCACCATCTGTCACCAAATGACATTATTACAATCTTATGGACTATATTCCCTATGCTATACTTTTTCATCCCTATAACTGGAAATTTGTACTTCATAATCCCTTTTATCTATTTCACCCATTCTCCCACTCAGCTCCCCTTTGGAAACCACCAATGTGTTCACAAGAGACTGATTTTTATAGGGGCAGCTGCTTTCAACATCTTGGCTTTCTATCTTTATTTATTTATTTTTTTGCCTGTTTAGATTGAGCAATTTCTTTATTGGCAGCCCATTAATTTGTGCCTAGGGAAATAGTGATCTGTTAACCATCTCCTTAGTTCTCAAAAGGTCATGTCCCTTTGGCTGATACTTCACTTTCACAGTCACTTAAGCACTGCCATATGGCCTCTCTTACTTATGGTTTCTGTCATCCTGGATCCCTGATCTGAAACAGCATCTCCTATTGTGACATTTCTATATACTGTTAGCCACCACTTTCTCCAACTTCCAAGAGCCTTCCCACTTCCAAGAACAGGATGTTATTACTATATTCTTGAGGCCTTGCTAAGATAATAAATCTTATATCATGAAAGAGTCTCATATCTGTAAGTTCTCTATTATCCAACTTTAAATTCTTTCCCTACTTGCCCAGACTATGTACACTCCTAGGATCTTGCCAGTATTTGATGGCTACATCTTAAAGTTTCTTTCAACTATACTCCCTTTCCTCTCTTGGTAGGCCCAACACTTCCCTGTCATGCTCTTTTGTGGCTTAACTGTACTTACAGGCCTGGTGGTCCATGGGAATAGGAGTAGTGAGGGTGAATCCTGAGGAAGAGGCATGCTTTCTTGAAAGTCAGAGGCCTTTACTCCATCTGCAAGCAAGAAGGTACACTTACCTTAAACATGGAGAAATAGACCATTTCTGAGCACTACAGGGTTCAGAAGAATCTGGAGATTGAGAAGTTTTGAAAGCATCAATCTAAATATCTGCCATTTTATTTCTTAATGTCCTTCTCTCTCCTAGTCAATGACCTGAACTTATTATACTAAATGTGGTTGAGAATTCACACCCTTTTGTAGCTATTCTTATAAATAAATTTATAGATAATTCCTGGGTCAGATCTTTATCTTTTCATGCCCTCTGGCTGCTAAAGTTGAGAGTCTACTTACATGTTGCTAAGAAAGCCTTTTAGCTTTCAAACTAAAAATTTAATTGATGATCATCTTAGCCTTTCATCAACTTTCTTCAATGCATTAATAGAACCTAGAGAAAGCCATTCAATTCCATAAATACTACAATTTACTTCCCCAAATTTCTTAAATGACTGTTTTTTGTCCTCACCAGTATCTTTCCTTCCCTCATATCCCATATCAATTCATTAGCAATGAAAGTTTTAAAAATTGCATGGTACTGTATTTTGTTGGCTTATGTTCCATCTACCCCCAGTGATGGCATCTTTCTTGCTAGCTGGTCACACAGCATTAAAATCCCATTTTTGTGTCAGTTTTTTCAGGCCACTTCTGGCAACATTTGTCTTATGTAGCCTTTCAGAGATTGAGATTAAGATTTTCATTCAATGAATTAATTGAATAGTACCCTCGGGGGCATTTGTGGAGGACTGAAGGAAGTACGATTGAATAGAAGAGAAAATGAGTTGTGATTCTGTCTCAACAAAGGTCTCAGCTAGTTCTAAGGGCTTATCTAGAGTTCCCATCTTGCAGCAAAGTTTATAGCTCTGCTTTAAACAGTCACTGGATACTGCTTCCAGGAGGGACTGTGACATTGGGCAAAGTTGCATACTTTCGCTGAGAGAAACTTATGGAAAGGAATTCAGCTGAGAGTTTCTGGCCATAGAAATGTTCAGCAGCTGGAGAATTAGTGTCAGTCCCCAAAAGGGTACCCGAGAAGTACATCATGGTAACCACTGCAAGGCACTTAGGAAGACTAATGGAAGTAAGCAAATAGTAGTAGATTTTTGTATCTTTTCTAATTCTCATCAGAGGGCCCTCACTCCAGAGGAAGTACTCAAATTTTAGATAGAAAGGATGACTTGTCAGTTGGATAAGGCTGGTTGTCTCCTTAGCTACTACAGTGCTTGCCCAATGAACCCATGGTCAGAGTGGCAGTGGTGGCAGGGATGGAGGTTACACATGTACCCAGTGTTTTAAGCCCCTCATTGCTAAAGCTGATCCACATACTGTCCTTGGTGAAATATCCTACTTGCCAATAATGAGAATATAACTCTTTCTTCCCTCAATAGCACACCATTCCTTAGGAATGACCAGATGGCTACTTAGTAGAAAATTAATTTCATGAGTCTCTTTCCACCCTAGAAAAGATAGAGATTCAGACTTAACGGACTATACACCAATTCTGAAAATGGGTTATTTTCCCAATCCATAAAACTGCTGCCAGCACCTTCCGGACTTAGAGAATGCCAGATTTGCTGACCTGGGATTCCCATATAATATTGCTTATAATAAAGGAACTATTTTACTGTGAGGGACATGGAATAATGGACACATGGTCATAAAATGAACAAAGTCCATTTTATAAAGAATCATCCAGGAGCAGCCAATGTAATATAGTAATTTAATAGTCTATTGAAGGCTCAACAAATGAGCCAACCCAAGGACATCTATTGGAACACTGTACTATAGTTTTTAACTATACATTGAATCAGTGACAAATACATAGTGTGTGTCTCCAGTTTCTAGAACCAAGAGTCTAAAATCAAATGACAGCAGGATTAAGTCCCCTCATCATCACTCCCAATAACCCACTTATATTATTTAGGTTTTCTATCCTTGTAACTTTAAGTTTTGATTGATGATAGATCCTGGATAAACACTTTGATCAGGTTACATGCACATGTTCTTCATTCTGGTGGGCAAGAAGTCAAGTAAAGGAGTTCACATACTCATGGGGTGCTTAACCCTGATTATCTTGAGGAAATAGGGTCTTGTTTCAAGATTAGAACATATAGAAATATGTCTGGACAAAGTGCTCATTCTCACCACTCCTATTCAACCTAGTCCTAGAAGTCCTTCTAAAGCAATCAGGCAAGAAAAAGAAGCAAAAGATACTAGAAAATGTAAGCCATATAAAATTCTGCCCAAGGATAAGAAATCAAAATTGTGTAAGCACATGTCTCTGATGACATGAATATCCAAATACTCATGTTTATCTCATTTTGGAAAAGTAAGCATTTCCAGAGTCCACCCTTAAATAGATGACAGCCAATGGATAAATGCTTCTTAAAATTGAACCTCAGGTGTATAATTTTAAGAGGCATTTTATATGCTCTTTGGAAGGTTCCAGGTAGAAATAAACACAGCTACCCACAATGACAACTTCGATAAAGCCCTCCTTTATCAACTTTCTCTCCTTATTTCGGTTTCTCTATTCTTACTTCTACTCCCTGGATTTACCTCTCAAATAAACTCCTAAACAAAAATAATTGTCTCAGGCTAGGATAACAAATTAAAGTAGCCTGGAGTAGTAAAAAGAAAGGACTAAATGTGTAGTGCATTATACTTCCACTGATGGAAAGAAAAGCATATATAATTTCTCTTAACTGTTAGCGGAATAAAATCATAGAAGTAGCTACCTTGGGGTCATCTTGGAAGGAACTTTCTAAGAAGGACGCTTTGGGGCAAATGTGTGAAATGACAAGCTTTGAGGTACAGGGTGTTATTATTGGCTATTTTTGGTTACCATTACAAATGCCTAGCTAGTTGAGGTTCTTTTTCAGGGAGAACAAATTATGACTCTGCTCATAAAAGAAAGGATTCAATAATCTCAACCTGCCGTCAGGTGGGTAGAAGATTTCCTACTGTTGGTGCCATATGCGGAGCCCAGCATTGATGTTTGCTTAAAACAGAGTATAGTGAGGAGAGGTCTATGCTGAATTACTCAATGAGGTGAATTCTGTGTTATTAAGCTTGTTCATAACCTCCATTCTTCATGAAATTTTATACTTGAGTCTACTAAGCAAGAAACAAGGTGACTTTTGGTAAAGTGATAGTCTATCATGTATAGACTGCTTTATCTCATCCACCTGATTATGGAAAGCTTTCTCTGCAGTGGATGCTCTTTGATGAATATTCACATGAGAGAAAATATTTTCACAGGCTGTGCCCATTTTGAGCAGCATACCCTCATACCCCTATTCTAGGCTTTCTAGTCTCAGTGTTACAAACATTCTCTCCGTTTTCCTGACTAATTTTTTAAAAAGCGTTAAACACTACCACAAATCAGATACCTGTACTTTTATTTAATTATCCTTACATCGAAAATGGACAGTCAGAAATATCACCTCGTATTTTGTCCACTTGTAAGATCTCTTTACCACTATCCTTCCTGGTCATACAAAAGGTGTATGGAGGCAACATATTATATGTAGTCATCTGTAAATAAGGCCTGATGTTTTTTTCACTCTGTAGACTTGTCATAAAGAACTCTTCATGAGGCCCCTGGAGTAAGATGAAGGCAAAGTGGCAGTACAATAGAGTCTTAGCCACGTGAACTTGCTCTGTCTTCTGGAGCGATTGAAGTCTTACCTCACTTATGCTGTGTTTTCATAATAATAGACTGTTTCTATACACTTCTGTTTTATGTCTCAGTGGAACAGAAAGCTAACAGTTCATAATGGATAGCTCATTTTTCAAAAAGAAATGAAAAATCAACTTACAATAAAATGATGATATTTCAGTGTGTAAAGAGACACAACTACACTGGAAGGCGTAACAAACTAGAGATGCTCTGTATGTGTCTGCTACAAAGCTAACCTAACAAGTGTATTGTGCTGGTGACTCAAAAATTCTGGCAGAATTGCCATTGGTGAAGAAATTTTCTGAAATAGTAAACAATTCTTGGAATATTCAGAACAAAATAAAGTATTTTCTCATGATTTATTTTGTTCTTTTTTTTTTTTTTAATGTAAAACATAGTTAGGTTTGTCTCTAGTTTTTAACCTGCAGTTGACTCTTGAAGGCTGAAAAGGAGTTCAAAAGGTAGGGTTGGAGTTGGGAGAAGTTGAAGAAACAGAAAACCCATGTATCAAGAAAGAGATGTGCCTGAGAAAGTTATGTTTGCAGGATAGGGTACTGAGGCCTGTTGTTTACCAACCTAATTCTCTTGATGCAAAAATCTCTGTTACTAGGCTATATTTTAATAAAACATCATACTACCTGGAGCCCAAGGAGCAGATAAATTATTACCTTAAGCAATTCACAATTCAGTTTTCTTTGCCAGTAATTAGTTTGAAAAAGGAAATGTGATCAGTATTGGCCAATGATAAAGTAGCTAGAATTTGACAAAGTTGAGAGTTTCCACTGGTGTAGAAAGTAGTCAAGAAGAAACATCCCCCTTTTATTCATTGGATGTTGTTGGCTCTGTTTGGAATTGGAGTAGCCATCATGTGATAATAAGGAAAACAGGTCTACACACTAAAGGTGTCTTCAAAAAGAAGAAACATGAACTTTTGATCCTGACACTGAGTAAAAATTAACCAACTGTGTAATATTCCTGACATCCGGATTTCTTGTTTCCTGAGATAATATATCCCCTTTTCATTTAAGCCATTTTATTTTATTTTTTGAAAGATTTATTTATTTTAGAGCAAACCTGTGTGGGGGAGGGGCAGAGAGCGAATCTTCAAGCAGACTCCACACTGAGCACAGAACCCTAGTCTGCTCCATCCTAGGACCCATGAGATCACGACCTGAGCCTAAACCAAGAGTCAGATGCTTAACTGGCTGAGCCACCCAGACACCCCTGTTTAAGCCATTTTAATTGGCACCATGCAACTGATACCATTCTAATTGGTACAGCAAGTGTTGAAGAGTTGTTTTACCATTATGTTTATATTCAGCGTCTAACCTAGAATCTAACAACAAAAGGTTCTCAAATAAAAATACTTAAAGAAATGTATTCAAATTAATCAATAATTGAAATATATCACTATTGAACCAAAGCACTCATCCTATTTTATGAATAGATATAGGAAGGAAGAATTTTTATTTCTGTTGCTTTGTTCCCCCAAATATGCAGCAATCCATGATGAAAAGAAGGGGGTGGCCTATTCTATTTAGTGTCTGTAAGATTAAATACTTTTCTAGTATAAAGGTGAATGAAAAAGGATCTGTACTTTATGTTTATTATGCATTATATATTAGAAAAATAATGCTATTTTAGAGTGATATTAATGAATATTGCATGTTAGTATTTTATCTAAGAATTTGCATAGCATTAGATTACATTACTGTTGATAGTGAAGTTTGATTTTCCAGCTTTTTCAAGAGGTATTTAAGAGGTTTTATACACACACACACACACACACACACACACACTATAAGTATTCATTTCTAGCTATCTTTTATTTTGTGGTGAAAAAACTTAGTGTTTTACTTTCTAAATTATCTGGGATAGCCTCATATTAATTTCTGGCAGGTAGCCAATGTAAAGAAATTTCACAGAAAACGTAATTATAAAGAATACAGGAGAGTGGGAGATACGGGCTTCCAGTTATGAAATGAATGAATCTCGAGGATAAAAGGTAGAGTGTAGGGAATACGGTCAGTGGTGTTGTAATAGAGTTGTATGGTGACCGATGGTAGCTAGACTTGTGGTGAACATAGAATAACATATAGACTTGTCAAATTACTGTGTTGTACACCTGAAACTAATGTAACATTGTGTGTTAACTATACTTCAATTAAAAAACAAGTTTTTACAATTGAAAAATAAAGGCGTAAGGGGCCCCTGGGTGGAGCAGTTGGTTGAGCATCGGACTCTTGGTTTCAGCTCAGGTCATAATCTCAGGGTCGTGAGATCGAGCCCCACATTGGGCTCTGAGCTCAGTGAGCACTCTGCTAGAGTTTCTCTCTCCCTCTCTTTTTGCCCTTCCCTGTGTTTGCTCTCTCTCTCTCTCTCACTTTCAAATAAATAAGTCTTTTTTTTTCTTATTATTATATTATGTTAGTCACCATACAGTACATCCCCCGATTCCGATGGAAAGTTCAATGCTTCATTAGTTGCGTATAACACCCAGCATCATGCAATACGTGCCCTCCTTACTACCCATCACCAGTCTATCCCANAGTCTATCCCATTCCCCCACCCCCCTCCCCTCTGAAGTCTTCAGTTTGTTTCTCATAGTCCATAGTCTCTCATGTTTCATTCCCCCTTCTGATTACCCCCCTTTCTTTATCCCTTTCTTCCCCTACCGATAAGTCTTTTTAAAAAAATAAAGGAGTAAGAGCTGTATAAGACTAAGCGTGCAACTGTCTTGTTCTTGCCTACTGTAGGATGATCAGCAAGTGTTTTCATCAAAGCAATTAGATGAATACCCTGAATACTGAAAATTATCATTAGGTCTGCTGTATACATGAAATGCTGAGCAAAGCAGGGGAATAAAAGAAACAAACAAACAAAAAACACCTCAGGAAAGAGCCCAGGAAAAGTTCTTCTTTTTCTTTTCTTCAAAAGAAGCCTTGTCACACAAAAAAATTGGAAGGACCAATCAGTTTAACAACAGAGGATGTACGAAGCATATGGAAATTTTTTTTCTTCATTGTATGATTCAGTTCTGTGTTTATTCAGAAGTGTTGAAGCAATAAAGGTTAAAACATGCTTCCATACTGTAATTACTAATGATATGTGTTAAGTGCCAACACCCTTTTAGATTTGGCATTGTCCCTTATACTGAGTAAATGCAGCTTATTTCTTGGATGTATTTCATGGATTTCATATTAGATGCAATATTAATGTTCCCAGAAGCACTTGGAAAGAGGTAATTTGTATGATGATTAGAAGAAAACTTGAGCATCAGGAGACAGGTTTCTCCACGGACTTTTGTTGTGTAAGTGTGTAAGTGCGAATCAGACATAAAGTTTTAAATACGTGCCTCTTAAAAACTTAGAGAATCATCTATTAGAGAAACAATGACAATAAAATTGGCCATCTCTTCCATAAGAAGATTAAAATCTAAACCTGAAGAGCGCAACATATTAATTGACCTTTTAAGAAATTAATTATTTTTAAATTTTAATTTAAACTAAACTTAGCCATCTTGGGTTGGAAATGAAGGAGACAATATCTTTTTTGTTGTTGTATTTAAAAGTAGTTTATTATGTTTTCTTACATCCTGCTCAAGCCTTCT
>NC_048237.1:5894036-6050384 GCF_002007445.2 Ailuropoda melanoleuca
TTTTTTTTTTAAGATTTTATTTATTTATTTGACAGAGAGAGACAACCAGCGAGAGAGGGAACACAAGCAGGGGGAGTGAGAGAGGAAGAAGCAGGCTCAAAGCAGAGGAGCCTGATGTGGGACTCGATCCCGCAACGCTGGGATCACGCCCTGAGCCGAAGGCAGACGCCTAACCGCCGTGCCACCCAGGCACCCCCTGCTCAAGCCTTCTATTTCTCCAGTTCAGATAGTAAATACTAAACCAGAATATTAACTCATCTCTCATAAAACAAATAGGATGAGGTTTATACTTGTTTTTACTTGGTTTTTAAGAGTTGAGTTTGTAACACTTTGTATGACCTTATGTGATTTCTGATTGCTAAGTTGATATAAGTTAAGTAGAAATTGACTTATCGTACTGACATTGCCTATATATCTGTACATTATTGCCATTTATTACTTTCAACAGGAGTTTGGAAATTTCCATTTTTAATTGAAATCATTATATTTAATACAGTAATTAAATAATAATTCAGGGGCGCTTGGGTGGTACTGTCGTTCGCGTCTGCCTTCGGCTCAGGGCGTGATCCTGGTGTTCTGGAATCGAGCCCCACATCAGGCTCCTCTGCTGGGAGCCTGCTTCTTCCTCTCCCCACTCCCCCTGCTTGTGTTCCCTCTCTCTCTGGCTGTCTCTCTGTCAAATAAATAAATAAAATCTTTAAAAAAATAAATTTAAAAAAATAATAATTCATATTTATCTAAAGTTCTCATCCAGTAAAGAAATACTATATAAAATATTAAAATATAAAACTTTCACATATATATATGTATATCCCCCTCTGCTATTTCTTTATTTTTCATTTAGAATAAAAAGGGTTAGAGACTAAAAAGAATCTAATTAATCAAGTTTCTTCTCATTTGACCTCATATAATGATCTGAAATTCAGTTTTAAAACTGCAAAGATCTATCACTACATATCATGTAGATACTAAATGGCAATAAGGGAAGCCTTAATACCAGTAAATTTGACAACTATATATAATGCACATATTTCTTAAAAATACAACTTACAAAAACTGACACAAGATGAAATAGAAAATCAGAATACTTCTATATCTGTAATAAAAGTTTCATTAATTATCAAAAAATTTTCAAAAGAAGTCCAGGCCTAGATGTTTTCACTGATGAACTGTAGTGGACATTTAAGGAGTAAATAATATCAATTTTACACAAGCTTTTTCAGAAAATAAGAAGAGAATAATTTCCAACTCATTTTATGAAGTCAGTGGAGTCCTAATATCAAAATTTCATGAAGATGTTGCAAATTTAAGACTATACAAAAAAAGTACAAGGTAGTAATCAAAGACACTTTCTTCTCTTGTTAAAGTAATAAAATGTTACTAACTAGAATCAAGTTTTACTAAAATGCACTTCCAAGTCCTGTGACATTATTTTAAAAATCTCCTGACATTAGTTGGTGAGGAGAAAAAATGAGAAGTTTGATAATTCCATATGAAAGTGTAAACTCTTTATATTCTTAGTTCCTCTGCTGTTATAAATGAGCATTGAGCATTTGCAGTTCTCTAATCTAAAGAATAAAGGGCAAGAGATATATATACCAATCACCATACGATGTCATTGCTTTTATGTTTAAAGTGTATAATCAGGTGCTACTTATCTGGACCTTAAATTGCTGATCACCTTGATCATTCAGAGAATAATTCCATCTTGAAATATGTGGGAAAAGCCTTTCTAACAGTACAGGACCATTTAGTGTAGGTAAGGAGAGCTAAAGGAAGCTGTGTAGAGTGCCATTTGCATATGTTAATTGGTATTATAACAAGAAAAGTTTATTTCATATTAGTTATTTAGTGAATATATTGAGAATACATATTCTACAAGCTGAGGCTTGGGAAATGGTTGGTTAAAAACAATAAAATTATTATGTTGATTAAAGCTTCTAAATCCTGTTTGTATGCTGTTGTGCATTATGAATCACCAAGAAGGGAATAAAATATGCCTAAGGACGATATATGACTGTGCAGATTTTCAGTGCACAAAATTGTCCAGCTGAGTTTGTAAATGGATGCTGAAATCCAGTTGTGTGCTTCTCAGCAATCATGCTGTGCTTTTTTGAAAACAGAACATCTTTTCTAGGTAGTTCAAAGTTGTCTGCTTTGCCTTCCTAGAGTGAAGACTTTTTTTTCCCTAACTGGTTAATCTGGATTCCCCCCACCCCCAGTTTTATTGAGATACAATTAGCGTATAACCTTGTATTAGTTTAAAGTGTACAACATGATTTGATATATGTATTTCTTGCAAAGTGATCACCACAATGACTTAACATTCATCACCTTACATCAGTTTTTTTTTCCTGTGATGAGATCTTTTAAGATCTATTCTCAGAAACTTTATAATATACAATACGGTATTGTTAACTTTAATAACCATGCTGTACATTGCATTCCCAGACATATTTATCTTACAACTGAAAGTTTGTACTTTTTTTATTATAATTATGTTATTTTAGTCACCATACAGTATTATGTTAGTCACCATACAGTACTTCATTAGTTTTGATGTAGTGTTCCATGCTTCATTGTTTGCAAATAACGCCAGTGCTCATTGTGATACGTGGGGTCCTTAATACCCATCACCGGCTAATCCATCCCTCCCATCCTCTTCCCCTCTGGAACCCTCAGTTTGTTTCCTGGGGTCCACAGTCTCTCATGGTTCATCTCCCACTCTGATTTCCCCCTCTTCATTTTTCTCTTCTTTCTCCTAATGTCCTCCATGCTATTCCTCATTTCCACTTATAAGTGAAACCATATGATAATTATCTTTCTCTGCTTGACCTATTTCACTTAGCATAATCCCCTCCAGTTCCATCCATGTTGGTGCAAATGTTGGGTATTCATCCTTTCTGATGGCTGAGTAATGTTCCATTGTCTATATGGACCACATCTTCTTTATCCATTTGTCTGTTGAAGGGCATCTCGGCTCCTTCCACAGTTTGGGTATTGTGGACATTGCTGCTATGAACATTGGGGTGCATGTGCCCCTTCTTTTCACTATATCTGTATCTTTGGGGTAAATACGCAGTAGTGCAATTGCTGGGTCATAGGGTAGCTCTATTTTTAACTTTTTGAGGAACCTCCATATTGTTTTCCAAAGTGGCTATACCAACTTGCATTCCCACCAACAGTGTAAGAGGGTTCCCCTTTCTCCACATCCTCCCCAACATTTGTTGTTTCCTGCCTTATTAATTTTTGTCATTCTAACTGTTATAAGGTAGTGTCTCAGTGTGGTTTTGATTTGAATTTCCCTGACGGCTAATGATGTTGAACATTGTTCATGTGCCTGTTAGCCATTCATATGTCATCTTTTTTTTTTTAAAGATTTTATTTATTTATTCGACAGAGATAGAGACAGCCAGCTAGAGAGGGAACATAAGCAGGGGGAGTGGGAGAGGAAGAAGTAGGCTCATAGCAGAAGAGCCTGATGTGAGGCTCGATCTCATAATGCCAGGATCACACCCTGAGCCGAAGGCAGACGCTTAACCGCTGTGCCACCCAGGTGCCCCGCCATTCATATGTCTTCTTTGGAGAAGTGTCTGTTCATATCTTCTGCCCATTTTTTACTTGATTATTTGGTTTTTGGGTGTTGAGGTTTTTGTTTTGTTTTGTTGTTTTGTTTTTTGCTTTTGTTTTTGTTTTTTAAAGATATTATTTATTTATTTGACAGAGAGAGAGACAGCCAGCAAGAGAGGGAACACAAGCAGGGGCAGTGGGAGAGGAAGAAGCAGGCTCCCAGTGGAGGAGCCCAATGTGGGGCTCGATCCCAGGACCCCAGGATCACGCCCTGATCCGAAGGCAGACGCCTAACAACTGAGCCACCCAGGCGCCCCAAGTTTTTGAGCGTTGGAGTTTGAGAAATTCTTTATAGATCTTGGATACCAGCCCTTTATCTGTAATGTCATTTGCAAATATCTTCTCCCATTTCATGGGTCGCCTCTTTGTTTTGTTGACTGTTTCCTTTGTTGTGCAGAAGGTTTTTATCTTGATGAAGTCCCAAAAGTTCACTTTTGGTTTTGTTTCCCTTGCCTTTGGGGACATGTCTTGAAGAAGTTGCTGTTGCTGATGTCAGAGAGGTTACTGCCTATGTTCTCCTCTGGGATTTGATGGATTCCTGTCCACATTGAAGTCTTTCATTCATTTAGAGTTTATCTTTGTGTATGTTATAAGAGAATGGTCGAGTTTATTTCTTCTGTATATAGATGTCCAATTTTCCCAGCACCATTTGTTGAAGAGACTGTCTTTTTTCCATTGGATATTTTTTCCTGCTTTGTCAAAGATTAGTTGACCATAGAGGTGAGGGTGCATATCTGGGCTTTCTATTCTTTTCCATTGATTTATGTGTCTGTGTTTGTGCCAGTACCATGCTATCTGGATGATCACAGCTTTGTAATATAGCTTGAAATCAGGCAACGTAATGCCCCGAGCTTTGTTTTTCCTTTTCAACATTTCCTTGGCGTTTCGGGGTCTTTTCTGGTTCCCTCCAGATTTTAGGATTGTTTGTTCCAGCTCTTTGAAAAATGCCATTGGTATTTTGATTAGGATGGTGTTGAAAGTATAGATTGCTCTGGGCAGCATAGACATTTTAACAATGTTTATTCTTCCAATCCGTGAGATTGAAATGTTTTCCATCTTTTTGTGTCTTCTTCAATTTTTTTCATAAGTGTTCTGTAGCTTCTAGAGTATAGATCCTTTACCTCTTTGGTTAGGTTTTTTCCAAGGTATCTTAACGGTTTTTGGTGCTATTGTAAATGGAATTGATTCCCTAATTTCTCTTTCTACAGTTACATGGTTGGTGTATAGAAAAGCAACTGATTTCCTTACGTTCATTTTGTATCCTGCCACATTACTGAATTGCTGTATGAGTTCTAGTAATTTGGGGATGGAGTCTTTGGGGTTTTACACATAAAGTATCAAGAGAGAGTTTGACTTCTTCTTTGCCAATTTGAATACCTTTTATTTCTTTTTGCTGTCTGATTGCTTATGCTAGGACTTCTAGTACTGTGTTAAACAGCAGTGGTGAGAGTGGGCATCCTTGTCATGTTCCTAATCATTGAGCATGATATTTGCTGTGGGCTTTTCACAGACGGTTTTTATGAAATTGAGGAATGCTCCCTCTATCCCTACACTCTGGAAGAGTTTTAATCAGGAAAGGATGCTGTATTTTGTCAAATGGTTTTGCTGTATCAATTGGGAGGATCATATGATTCTTTCTCTTCTTTTATTAATGTGTTCTATAACATTGATTGATTTGCAAATGTTAAACCACCCTTGCATCCCAGTACGTTTTGACCACCTTCCCCTTTCCCCCAAATTCCCAAAGTGTACAGAAGGTAATTACCCTGAAATTTTTAATTTCCTTTCTTCTCTTTATCCTCTCCCCTCTGACACACACATATTTTATTGTTCCCAATTTTAGAGGGGAAAAAAATGGTGTTTCACTATTAAGAATGATTTTAACTCTAGATTTTTGGTAGATGCCTTTTATCGGGTTGAAGAAATTCACTTCTACTCTTATTTTGCTGAGGTGTTTTATCAGGAAAGAATGTGTTGGACTTAGTTAAATGGTTCTTTTGTGTCTATTGAGATGGTTATATGGTTTTCCTTTCTTATCCCGTTCATATAATGAATTATATTAAGTTTTGGATATGAAATCAAGGTTTCATTCTAATAAACTTTAATGAAATATAATTTACATAAAATAGTATGCACTCACTTTAAGTGAACAGTTCAATGAGTTTTCAAATACATTCCCATTTATTACTTGTAGTTATAACCCAGTCCTTTTAGAATATTTCTGTTACCCCAAAGGTTTCTTCATAACTCATTGCAATTAACCCTTTATAGCCAGCCCTTGCCTAGTGCCATATTTGATATAATTGCTATTACTGCAGATTCATTTCACCTGCCCTAAAAATTAATGTAAATGGAATCATGCAATTTATACTCATTTGTGTCTTGTTTCTTTCACTCCCATAATGTTTTGGGATTATTAAATGTTGTTTTGGTTATCTGTAGTTCATTTCTCTTTCTCGCTGAATATCATTTTATGAATGGATACAGCAGAATTTATCCTTTTGCCTAGTAATGACATTTTTGTGTTGTTTTTATGTGGAGCAGTAATTATTTAAATGATGTACAAGTTTTTGTATGATATGTATTTTTATTTTTCTTGGGGAAATACCTAGGAGTAGAATACCTGGGTTGTATGTGGTTTTACATCAAGTAGATATTAAAATTTATAATAAACTATCAAGCTGTTTTTAAAAATGGTAACCGTTTAATATTTCCACCAGCAATATATGAAAATTTTGATTATTTCACATCTGCATTGGTTATTGTCAATTGTTTTAATTCTAGATATTTTATTGAATGTACAGAGGTATTTCATTATGATTTTAATTTAGATTTATTTGATATCTAGGAATGTCGAGCATTTAACATCTATCGGCCATTTATCCATATTTTTTATTTTATGAATTATCTGTTTAAATATCACATTTGGCACATTGGGTTGTTTGTTTCATTATTTAGTTGAAGTGTTCTTTATCAGGCATTTGTATTGCAAATATTTTCTCCCTGTGTATAGCTTACAATTTCCTTATTTTAATTTTGAAGCACATTTTTAAAATCAATTCCAAATTATTTTTTCTTCTGATTTGTGTTTCCTGTACTATTAGAAATATTGTCCTACAATGGATCAAAAAGAATTTCTTCTGTGTTTCCTTCTATATTTTTATTTGTCATTTCTGGAATTTCCATTTGGTTCTTTTTTTGTTCTCTACTGTGACTTTCCTTTTCTTGGCTGAAATTCTCATTCACTGAATACATGGTCTTTTATTTCACTGGGGATGTAGTAGCCACTTCTAAATTCTTTTCTGTTAATATCTAGTTTCTCTTAGTTTGGGATTTAATTGATTTTCTTTTCCCTAATATTTTGTTCCATTTTCTTGGTTCTTTGTATGTCATGACCTTTTGGATTGTATCTTAGACATTATGAATATTACATTATGTGAATTATTGATTCTCTTATTATCTTCTATGACTATTGTTTCCTTTCTCTTAGAAGGTATTTTTCTTGGTTGTACTTAACCTTTACCATTTGGTTCTTAGGGAACAAATCTGGTCTTGGTTCAGAAGTCAATTCTTGAATCTGTTTGCATGTGGGTGTTTGAGGGATCAGTCACAGGTTAGTAAGTAAGTCTGAAGACTCCCCTTTCTGTGAAGACTCACATTTGAAGCCACTACTATCTTTGTATTTCCTAGCTTCCTGGCTTCTCTTTTCAAGTTTCTCCAGGCCAGAAAAACTGTTCTTTTCCAAGTGTGCCCCCTGCTGCACATATGTATCTCTCTCAGACTGTACTTAAAGGCTGCAGGTTGTGGAAACTGTAACCTATCTATATATAGCTACTCATATTCCATCCTCCAAGAAAGCATGCCCTTCCAACCACAATCTTTTTGCTTCTGTCCACACTGCAGAACATTAAATAGTTTTTTTTTCATTATGTCTGTATTATATTCACCCAACTTTTGCACGGTTAGACAATCTGAACTGACAGAGAATCCACCCATGGTGAGGTACTTTCACCCATTGAAACAGAAATATAATCACTCTCTCTTTTCTTCCTGAATTATACTAGATAACTATATATCAGGGTGAATAGAAGTGGGAGATGTTACTTGTACTAAAGAAGGAAAATTGGAGGATTTCTTTTTCTGCCACTTTGTCAGATTTCTGATTACACTGATTATCTTGTCCTCAATTGTATCATTTTCTTCTGTGGGTGTATATTTTCATCATTTTATTATGAACCAATCATCATCTTATTTAGAAACTGATAGAATGTGCCTTTATTTTTCTTAAAGTTATCTTGAAGTCTGAACAGTTTGTAATCACAAAATTATCTGGTGTTATTTAAATTTTTTATTGTTGATTTTCATGGCAGTTTCAGTTCAATTTATTGATTCTTCTGAATTTGGTTTTCATAATAAGAGCTAAGTTCATTTAAATTAATATTAGCAATTTTCATTTTTTCTTTATTTTCACAAAACATGTTTTTAATGATAACAGACATCTTCATTCTCCCTTTCCGTTCCTTTCATTTTCCTGCTGCCATTTTTTTTTCATTTTCCATATTAAATTGTGTTAATAATTAAAGCTGGACTTTTAATTTTCTTTTCTGGGCATGATTCCATTGTTTTATTTTATGAATACTCATAGCGGTAAATATGGACAAAATATCCCTAGAGTCTAAAAATTAAAGTTAGACAGTTCCTATCCATCTTGTGCTCTAATCAAGCATTGAACTCTGGCAGTTTGCTTCCTCCTACTAGCAGCCTGCTATATGTCAGGTGTGTTACAAATTTTCTCTTTCCCTTTTCAACTTTGATGACTCTGTGTTTTGATAGATAACCCAACTGTGTATTTATGTTTTCAGCAAACTAGTTACTCTTCATGGGAGCCACTAAAAAAATTGTAGGTGTTGGGTCACAAAATGATAATTTCTACATAGGGTATAAGCATAATGCAACTGTTAAAATAGAGTCAAACCACTTCATTCTATATAAACCTGTTCAAAATACTATGAAGTATTCCAAATGCAGTATTATCCAATTTGAACTCACCAAAATGCTTTAAATACTACCATTTGAATATTATAATTGATATTCACTCCTTTATTAATCATTGAAATAAATTTAAATTTAGTTGAAAGTTCGTAAAATTATGGGCTGTGATATCTGTAGTCGGGAATCAGTGCAGGCCTCCAGTGGGGCAGTGAAATACCTAATACTACTGGATACACAACAGGGATTAATAACCTGCTCTGAATTTGAAGTAATTGTAAAGATATGGAACATTTTTACAGGTAGTAAGCAGACGATTTGAGTGACAAATCATATATAAAATACAACTTTTAAAAATATTTAGTAAAGATCATTTACTGCAGTCTTAGTAGCAAGATTCTTCATTTATATCCACTGTGCTGAAATATAATCACCAGACTCATTTTTTTTTCTTTCTAATAGACTTTATTTTGTAATGGGCCTTTTTGTCATTCTTGATGTTGCACATTCTATGAGTTTTAACAAATGTATAATGACATGTATCTGCCATAATAGCATACAGAATAGTTTCTCTGCCCTAAAAATCCTATGTGCCCTGCCTATTTACCCTTGCTTTTCTCCCCTGGTAACCACTGATTTTTATTTTTTTCACAGTTTTGCCTTTTCCAGAATGTCATATGCGTATATAGCCTTTCAGGTTGGCTTCTTTCACTTAGATGCTTTTAATATTCTTCCATCTCTTTTCATGGCCCTAAAACTCGTTCTTCAGCACTGAATAATATCTGTTGTCTGGACATAACACAGTTTATTTATCCATTCACCTATTGAAGGACATCTAGTTTATCCAGGTTTCGGATAAAAGCTAAGTAATAAAGTTGCTATAAACATCCTTTTGCAGGTTTTTGTATGGACATACATTTTTAATTCTTTTGGGTAAATATCATGGAGCATAATTACTGGATTGCATGGCAAGGCTATGTTGAGTTTTGTAAGAAATAGCCAAACTGTCTTCCAAGGTGGCTGTACCTTTTTGCATTCCCATCAGAAATGAATGAGAGTCTCTGTTGCTCCACATCCATGTCTGCACTTGGTATTGTCAGTGTTCTGGATTTTGGCCATTCTAATAAGCGTGTCGTGATATGTTCTTGTTGTTTTAATTTGCATTTCCCAAATGGCATATGATGTGAAGCATCTTTGCGTATGCTTATTTGCCATCTCTGTATCTCCTTTGGTGTAGTGTCTGTTATTGGTCTTTGTTTCATTTTTTAATCAATTCTTTTGTTTTCTTATTGTTGAGTTTAAAGAGTTCTTTGTATATTTTGGATAATAGTCCTTTACTTGATATGTCTTTGCAAATACTTGCTCCCAGTATGTAGCTTGTATTTTCATATTCTTGTCAGTGTCTTTCGCAGATTAGAAAATTTTAATATTATTGATAAACCTCAATTTTAAGTAAAAGCATAAGGAAGGTTCAAACACAGCAGTTCAGTAGAACTTAATATATTTTTACTTTATTTCTATATGTTATTTAAGAGTATTATTGCTATAAGTGAATCCTCAATTCCCTGAACACTATATTTAGTCCTATCATAAAATTAACTGGTAACTTTTGTAATTTCTGGAAAAAGGTAAAATGCATAAAATTAGCTAATATCACATACTTTTCTTTTAAAAAGCAATCTGTTGGTATAGTTTACATGTAATAAAATGTACCTATTTTAACTGTACAGCCCGAGCAATGTTGATACACACACATACACACACATACCATTTAACCATCGTCGTATCAATATCTAGGTAATTTCCACCATCCCCAAAATCTTCATCTTGTCCCTTTAACTCTCTCTCCCTCTGACCTTCTTTCCCCACTCCCTTCTGCAGTACACAACCATTTATCTAATTTTTGTCAGTATAGATTAGTTTTCCCTGTTTATAGTCACACAGAATCATAATACTGTGATTTTTGTCTGGCTACTTTTGCTTAGCACGATATTTTGAAGACTCATTCATGTTTTTGCATGCACTAAATATTTGTTCCTTTTAATTATTGAATAGTTTAAATATACAACAGTTTGATTTTGTACGGTTCTTTTCTGTTTCATATAACTTTTTTTTCCCTCAACTTCCTCATTTCTCCTTGGTATCTTAAAGTGAACATGTTTTAAACTTGATTTCTAATATTTCAGAAATGTAAAAAATTTGTATCGTTTTTCATACCAAAATATTTAAATTTATTCTTGACTTTTCTAGTTCTTTTACTCTTCCAATAAATGACCAAATGTGTAGACTCTTGATCATGTGTGCTGTTTTTCCATACCCACTGATGCAGTTCTAACTACCGGTATTTCTTGCCTAAGATTTTGTAACTTTTGCATAACTGATCTCCTCAAAGATAGTCTTGAGGCCTGCAATCAACTCTTTCCCCATTTACTAGTGTGTGTTTTTAAACAGAAAATCCTTTCCTGCTTACAATCTTCAATTGCTTCTTTCAATTATAGAAGAAAGTGAATATCATAAGTAAGGCATTCATGACTCTTACATTACCTCAGTAGCCTAGTGGACTCTAATCCTTCTTCACTAAACTTGAGCTTCAGTATTTTCATTCAGCACCTTCCTGCCTCAGGGCCTTTGGACAAGTTCCCTACCCTATTCATATGCATAACTCCTACTCACATTTCAAATTTCACCTAAAAATTACTTCATCAGGGAGACCTTTCTAAGTTTACTGGTTCCATGAACCTCTCTTATTAAAGTTCACATATCATATGAATCCTAATTTTTCTTACTGCTTTTTGACCATTATTCAATTATTAACACATTTGCTTAATGTCAGTGTCTTAAGTAAGTGCCTTTATCTGTAAGGAGAGATGCCACATTTATTTCATTCATTGCCGTATTCATAGCACTTAATAAAGTATTCCAGTATTTTAAGTTCTTAACATTTGTTGAATTAACTGTAATGGAAATGAATCTTTGAAATTAAGTATATCAGTGATCTGGACTGAGAGATCATAGGAAAAGAGAAAGAAGGCAAGACCTAGGAAGATGTGCAGAGAAATACAAAGAGAGTAAAACTTGTAGAGCTAGAGAATAAAATGTTCTTCTGCCTTAAAAAAAAAAAAAAAAAAAAAGATTTTTATTCATTTGTTAGTATGACCAGAAGAGGAGATGCTCCAAAGCAGGTAAAACAAAGCAGCCCCAAACCCTTATCCTCAGAAAGGTAAATACTTTTTATGTGATATTTGAAGAATAATGATATCAGATTTTAAATTAGAAAACTATGAAATAATAATTCATGTCCTAAAGACAACATAGACTTTATGCTAGTTTGAATAGTAAAATTAGAGGAGACCAGTACATGGGCTATTTTCGAACTGTATCTCTGATAAGCAGTGTCACCTTGAGAAGCATCTAAGTTTTTACTGTGGTACTTATGAGCTATGTGATGTAGGAGTTATTTCAACTCTCCCTGCCTCAGTTTCCTAATGTACTTAAGATAACATTTATTTCATAGCATTGTTACAAAGATTAGGTAGTATGTCTAATATGTCACCATTAAGCCTACACTGAAGGGATTTTTGCATACATGCTTGGGAACATAAGGCTATTAATATTGCTACTGTGTTATTGTAGATGTTCTTATTTCATCATCACTGCCATTATCACTAGAAGAACATTTGGCTAAGGGTAAGGAAATTGTGTCCTTTCTCAGTAACGGAAAGAAGAATCTTTGGGCAAATGCATTAACTTCAAATTCAATGCTATTTTCTCAAAAAATGGGATAGTGGTATTCACCTTGTCAAGAGGAAAGGGTTCTTGTGAGGCTCAAATGAATAAATGAATGTGAAGGCAGTTTGAACGTTGTAAATTCCTGTCATTAGAATTAAACCATAGCTTGGAAGCGCTAATTTGAAGCACAGTTCTAATGAGGACCAGTTTACACATTTGGGAATGTTTTGTTCAGTGGCTTAGAAGGATTCTCCTTACTGGAGACTAGCCAGTGTTCATATGTTCTCTCTAGATTATAGAACAGTGGTGATCGTTTAAAAATGAATTGTTTGATCAGCCAATGTACAACCACTTTGAGCACAAACAGTATTCTAATTAGAGGTCTGAAGGTATTTAGTCTCCTTGGCTTTAATGTGCTAATTTGATCACCTACATTATTTTATGTAAATTTTCTTGTGGTGTTGTATCTACTCATTTTCAAGTGTTTGGCATTCCACCCTTGGCAGTAACTACTGTGTGGTTACCCTCCTGACTGATACCTTTGAAAATGTGTCAACAGTTATACTGTTCTACATTTTAACATACTGCTTAACATAGTATAACATTAGATTCCCTGAACGTAGACTTTTTTCTTATAGAAAAGAAGAACGGAATTTGATTTAGTTAAGACCTTTGCAGAATTTAGTCAGTTTCACACATTCTCTTTACTTATTCGTGAGAGACAATGTAATGTGGTGGAAAAACCTACATTTGAGTACTAGCTCTGTCACTTAATAATTTTGAGACTTTGAAGAAGTTATCTATGCTTTTTAAGCTTCTGATCCTTTTTCTGTAGTGTGGGGATGCTAATAGCCACCTTACACATGGACATTGTGGAAATAAATGAGGTAATATGAGACACTCAAACAGTGCTAAACAGGAACTAAGACTACTTAGAGAATAAGAGAATGAGTTTCCAATTCATTTGGGCTCCAAGTTACATGCTACAGAAGAGAATAGTGGAACCAATTGCAGCCTCCCACACTCATTAGTTATAGAGCAGTTAAATGCAAGCACGATTTGCTGTTTAGTTCTGGGGATAAGGGAGTGACATATCAGTTTATTAGGCACAACTGAATCCGCAGTGTAGGGAGAGGCAAGAGGGTTAATGATCACGCATACAGGTTATCTGAATGTAAGCCAGACAATTGTACTGCTTGATATATGTAAATTAATGTTCATATAGAGATTATTAGTAGGCATGTGGGGTCTTAGAGTTTGAGTCTACAATTTAAAAGTTATTGGCAAATTACTGCCTCTAAATGGGAAGGGTCTAATCATTTTAGATCAGTACCCCATTGTGGCAAGACCCACCTACTCACTGTAGTTATGTAGATAGTAGGAAATTCCTGCCACCCTGTAGATTGGCACATGTCTGGACCAGAGCTATAGCTTTTGGAGGATATATTTAAAACTTCATCTGTAGTGATGATTTTACCTCCTGTCCCAGAAGGCCTTTGGGCATGAGGGTGTCAATACCTACACTGTTTATTCATAAAAGCATTTAGAATGTACCAAGGACCGCACTAAGTATGTTTCATGAATTTTGTAATTAAAACTTATGAGACATTATTATTATATTTTTACAGACGTATAATCTGATGCTTAGATAAGTTCAATAATATGCCTAAAATTCATATGGTGAAAAATGATGGCGCCAGAATTTGAACTCAAGCAACCTTGCAGGAAATCCCTTTCTCTTGTGAATGGCTAGGGGGAAGGACTCAAGAGGTCTTGAAAAGAAATTCTTCACAAGGGAGAACAGAAGGGGACTGTGATCAACATCATGACATGGCTGTTTCTGGATACATAAGTAACAACTTAAATAAATTATGGAACACTGACCCATAATAGAATAACATACCAACTCTATATACATGTGTATGGATCAATATATAAACTATGATTTCAAGAAAAAAAAAACAGGATGCAGTTTCATGTTAATTTCTAGAAGGCAATATTTATGTAACAGAAGATTTTGGAAACCCATACATGACATGTGTTTACCTGGGTGGAGCAGTGCTGAGTAGAGATAATAGTGATGGGGTAGGGGGCACCTACTGTTCTCAGATTCTTTTTCATACTTAAAATAGTTGAGCAAAGAAAACTATTCTTAAGATTGAGAGAGCACATTAAACCTTATCTCAAAGTGGTCTACATTTTTTTTTCAAAAAACTTTGTGTTTTATGTCCCAAAGAAGATTAGTAATATATGTAGGGGAAGTATTGATTTATGCATACTGCTACCCCCTTAGTATTCTAGATAATCTCCTGGTTTATTCTATCTTTGTCAGCAGAAAGTATGATTAGAATTTAGTCAAGGTATTATTTTTCATCTAGAAATTGAAAATGTGAATTCTTTAAAAGGGAAGGATGGAGTGTTCACCTATTTTACTCAAGCAATTTACACTTTCAAAGTGGTGAAGAGGCCAGATTGATAACACTGAACTGGTACATTAAAATAATTAAGCTTTAATCTCCTATTCAAAGACTTCAGCTTAGGGGTCGCAAGGAATCAAGAAAACTTTTTTTTCTTTTTAATAAGTCTTGGATGATTAGTGACTTTGTTTGTGGAATGATCATTTTCCAGGTACAGCAATGCAGTGTTAGAGTAAAATAGGGAAAAAAAGATTAAGGAGTTTAATTTACTTGGCATATTATAACTATGTTTATTAAAACACTAAGAATTACAGCAAAACTTTATCATTTGTTAATATTACTTTTGCCTCAATGGGGGTTATATTGAGAAAGCAATATTCTAGACATAAAGGCCACTGCCAAGCTGTATTTTTTTTTTAAATTTTATACTTTCTTATAAAATAACCCCCCCCCGGGTACTTAAAATGAAATCTATTTCTTTGTTGGAATATAATTCCTCCCCCTCCCTCAATAAGCTTTCCACCTCTGGTTATTATTGCAATGTTGTTCAAATAAAAAGACAGGTTCTCAGAATACTGATACATGAATCAGCATGCCTTATACCATAAGAAATAGATAAAGGGGACTAGGTATTGTTTCTCAATACGTGTTTTGTTTGTGTAATGCAACACTTGGGATCCTCCTTCTGGTTTTATCATGAAATTAATTGAATTCAGAAAGTATATGCAGGAACTGTATTAAGTGTAGAAAACCCATATCAAAAAAACCATTAACAAACAAAATAAAACTTTCCCCAAAATAGAATTGAAGCTTTTATAAAAAAAGGTCAGTAATTTCAGGTTAATAGGTCTTATAACTTTTGCCTGTTTTAGTATTCAGAGCTGTCTTTTTCAGAATCAATAGGTAATCCCTGGTTTCCAAATGTGAAAGTTGACAGAAAGTTGATTTTGATAGGGTCGAGATGTACAGAATAAATACTAAGGAAAATATAGGCAGGTTTTTAAGCATTTGTCATGACAACGCTATGTTATTGAATAATACTTCGTGATGGAAACCATCTTTTCCATGAGAAAAGTGGTATTATATTTAGAAGGGACAAGAACATATTTGTCAGGGCCAGAATAATATTTGGTAGGGTTTCCTGAGAGTTTGAAAAAAAATAAATTATACTAAAAATGTTGGACCAAGATGTATGCTGTATTTTCAAATACGAGCTTGTCTTATCAGCCTACTCTTGAGATCTATGCCCTGTATAGTAGAATTTATGTTTTTTCTGTATTCGTGTGCAAAGTCTATGAGACACACATCTTTTAGTGGACTAATTACTTTATTAGACTTTTAGCTTCCCCCAAGTACCCTCATAGATGACTTTACAGACTGCAAAGTAGAATGCAGGATAAACTGACAAAAAATAAGATTAGGATATGGATGTATAAAGAATGTTGCTCAAATTGTCTGTTTGCTTTATGTACAAGATTTATAAATAATTGTGATTTGAGGTCTAACACATCCAGAAATCAACTTTGAATAAACAACAACAAAAAATGGCTTCTTTATCTTCACATACTGTGAAGGCATCAGAAAGATTATATAAATATTACTAAATTCACATCATTAATGAGATCAATTTAATACATACCATCTGTCATCTTAATACAGTTCCTATAAACATGTTCAAAAAATGTAAACACTACTTAGTTCATTTTTATTAAAAGGTATGTATATGTATATACACACATACACACACACACACACTTAAAAATCATTCATGACTAATGAGGCAAGTGACAACTCACCCTATAATACTTTCTCAGGATTAACCATTTCCCTTTTTAATTCTTTTGATTAGTGTCTCTAAATAATATATTACTGTCTCTCTTTCAAAATCAAATATAAACACCTATTGACTCATAATTATTATGCTATTTCCACAGTTTTCTTGCTCTCTAATTCTATTATTGACAATGTTTAAAAATGTAAGTAATGTATTTTTTAAGCATTTTTTTTTAAAGATCTTATTTATTTATGTGACAGAGAGACAGCCAGCGAGAGAGGGAACACAGCAGGGGGAGTGGGAGAGGAAGAAGCAGGCTCCCAGCGGAAGAGCCCGATGTGGGACTCGATCCCGGAACACCGGGATCGCGCCCTGAGCCGAAGGCAGACGCTTAACGACTGAGCTACCCAGGCGCCCCTAAAAATGTAAGTAATGTATTTTAAAATTTCCCTGATAATTTTTAATTTTTACTTACACATGTTAAATGTACGTATAGTAAAATTCATCTTTTTGGTATATAATTCTATGAATTTTGACAAATGCATGGAGTTGTATAACTACCACGATGAACAACTTATGGGACAATTCCATCCTCCAGAATATTCTCCAGTGGTGCCCTTTTGTAATCACCCTTTTCCCCACCCCTAAAACCTGGCATCTGTCATCTTTTCTTATTCTGTGTAGTTTTGCCTTTTCCAGGATGTCATAAAAATGGAATCATAAAGTACAAAGCCTTTGAAGACTGGCTTCTTTCCCGTATTATAATGCACTTGAAATATGTACGTATTGTTGTTTGTATCAATCTGTTTGCATAGGCAAAACAGGAGAGAACGTTAGGGGGGCATACCACTCAATGTTTACTTCAGATAAGTAGTCATACAGGATAAGGAAAAAGCAATACTATATAGTATAAGTTGTGGGGTATTGTGGGGGAAATTCTTAGGAAGCAAAATGAGAATCTGATCCAGATCTCCCCCACAGTCAGAATAGAGGAAAAGCATAATGTCTACCCTAGAGGATTTTATTGTGTTCTGGTCTGCCCTTGCTGTTTTTCCCATCTGTGTTTTCTTTTGTGAATGATAATCTAGAGGGGAGAAACTTCTTAACATCACTTTTGTTGACGTATCTTCTCTTTCATCTTGAAGACATTCATTATACTGAGCAGAGTTCTTGGTTGAAAACCAAAGAAACTGATTCTGGTTACTTAAGCTTGAACAGAAATGTTGGGCAGATGTAGTTCACAGAATTAATTGAATGACTAGATAACTCAGAGTCTGAAACACAGAGGAAACAGAGGGAACCAGGCAACTGAAAGCACAGCCAGCATCACCAGAATGCATTGGTTGGAGAGCTGCTACAGCCTTAATTGGATGTTGGTACTGGCCCAATAACCATTGGACAATGTGTATCATTGATGATATTGCTGCCACAGGATAATGGATACCATATCCCCACCAGTGGAAAGACCTGTAGAGTTCTTGATTTATTACATTCCCCTGAGGGTAACACAGTAACGAATTCCCTAAATGAAATAAGAGGTTCAGATGCTGGAAGAAGAAAAAAAATATATATGGATAAATGTACACTAAAATTTTTTCATGTACCTTTTAATCATGGTTCCAATTTTGACTGATTTCCTTGTAAAATGCACTACTGTAACCCTAGAATTCCTTTTATTACTTTTATATTATGCCCGTCTTTCACTGATATCATATTATACACACTCTTTGGATACTTTTAATGTTCGGGGCACATTTTCAAGTATTTCTCGTATTATACATGGCTAATACTGATTTTCTCTGCTTTTCTGTAGGTCGGTTCCCCCAAATTGTTTCTCCTTTGATGTGAAGGCTGACTCAGTATTTATTTTTAATGACATGAAGATAAGGAACAGGTAGAACAGCTAGCTTTCCAAAACCCTAGTTTCCAAAAATAAATAAATAAAACTTAATTAAAATAAGAGGTGGAACAATTCTGGCATGATAATACATACACTAGTCCCTAGTCCTCCCTGATAGATTGTTCAGTTTCTTTAAAGAGTTCTTTAGTTTTGGTCTGGAGGTGACCAGTATCTCTGCCAGTGCAGGGGTTACATGTGGACAGTGAAAGTGGCCTAGCCCTGCTTTAAGTTATTGAAATGATTTCTGTCCTATTCAGACTCCCAGACCATGAACTACTATCACTAGGCTTGTGCCCTGTTTGAATCTCTTGTTCTCCACTGAAGAGCTTTGCCCCCATGTCTCTTGTTGTCTTCACTTGCTCCTTTTTGGGAATTGTGGCTTTCTTCACTCTGTTTCATCTGTTATTAAGATCATATCTACTGGTCTTCCTATTCACAATGCTTATTATGTGTTTCCCTTAAAGTATGTATCTTTCAGTGCGCTTTTAGTAAGGAAGAGGAAAAAATATATGTGCTGAGTCCATCATCTTGAACCAGAAATTATATAGAGTTCTGATATGGACTTATAACCACCTTTTAATTAGGCATTAGTGAAAATCTTTGGCCACATTTGGCAAATGAAAATCCTTCGGCCCACCTCTTGTGGGTGAACTTTCTTAATTATTTTTTTATTAATTTTTTCTTTGTCTCTCATTTTTTAAGTTTCCCACCTGTTAGAACTAGTATGTTAATTATGTTCATTCTTCCTATCAGGATTCCTATTACTAATTGCATAAACATTTAATATTTTTCCTAGTTATCCTTTCTTGTTCTCATTTCAGATAACAAATTTTCTTGTAAATTATCTCAGAAATATTCATACTTATATCAAAGGGAGCAGTGAAACCACTTGAGGCAGAAAGTCAACTTGCAGCTTGCATTATTAATTATTATTGTATACAATTTTTCTTTAAATCATTTTTAATATTTTAAAGATTTACTTATTTAGGAGAGAGAGCACGCGAGCTAGAGAGCATGGGGAGGGCCAGGGGAAGAGAAAGGGAGACTAGCAGACTCTGCACTGAGTGCAGAGCCCCACACAGGGCTTGATCTCACAACCCTGAGATCATGACCTGAGCCAAAACCAAGAGTCGGACGCTTAACCAACTGCACCACCCAGGGGCCCCCTAAATCATTTTAATATTTTAAAAGAGTTAATTTTTCTGCCAGGTTACCTGTCTTGCAATCAGGTAAGGCTGAGGAGAACACACTTCAATGCAGAGATTCTGAATTTCGGAAGTAGAAAGTACAATGGTGCTTCTCTGATTCAGCCTCACCTTTTCATACAAGCTAAACAAGATCCTAGTGGTCAAATAATATGTTGGTAAACTCAATAACTGGAAAAACTATAACTAAGGCCCAGTTTCCTCCTTCTCATACCCATTGTTTTCCTTAAAATTTCTATTTTTTTAAAATCTTCTTTTAGAATACCACCACCACCAAAACAAAGAAAAATCCATTCACTTTTAGCCTCACCTGTCAATTGCTATGTTTTGTTTTGATGTATAAATGCCTGATCCACTAACCCTCTGAGGGAAGATGACTAAATTCAGGGGCATATCAGATGCAGTCTGGTCAGTAGTATGTAAAATGCTAATTTACATTTACAGAAAACATTGCTGATCTAGTGGTTTTTCTGAACCACATTAGAATCTGTGTCACGTTTACATGTTTTAGACTTTATGAATATGTTATTTGCAAATGTTTGAGCAATAAAATAATACAATTATAAAACACCTTCTGTCAGGATGCTCAAAGCACTATGTATATATAATAATTATAACAGTATAAAAATAAAATAAGCAATCACCCACCAAGATAAATTTAGGAGGAAAAAGTTTAGAATAGTGTTACATAAACGTAAAGAGGATTAATTGTAAATTCAGAAAAGGACTGCAAACATGATTAAATGCAAAGACAAACACAAATCAAGCTGAACACATTTGTCTTTGGGAAAGGAATTGTAAAAATGTTTGGCAGTAAAATGAAACTGCTTATAAGTCATTTCAAAATAATGATACACCCTGGATGATTTTATTGGTTTTATAACTTTAAAGCTGTGACCCAGTGCCTCGTATGTGCTTTCTTGTAAAGTTATAATCTAATTATGAAGTGACCAAATATTAAAGAGCTGCTGTGAATCTGCTGCCGTCTCCAAATGTTACCTCTGATGTTTAAAACTCTTCTAATGGAAATTGCATGCACTAACTATCAATAGAAAAAGATTAAATACTGTGGTGCAGTGAAGTGAAACAGAGATTGGTTTTTCTCCCTGTTGAGGTTGTGATTGGATTATTGTGAACTCAATATTTGTTCCAAAAGAAAATTATTTCTTTCTTTATATATACATTACAATAATTGAATAGACAGGGTTATTCCAGGAAGTTAAGGAGTGTTTTGAAGCCATTAGAAGTACTTGTGTATCGTATCTTTCCTTCTACCCTAAATACCACTGTACTTCAATCTCAACTCTGTTGTTATTTTGTGAAAAGATTGTACAGGTTTCTCAACTCCAGAAAGTTATTAGAATGGTTTCTTGTACCTCTGTTTCTATTCAGATTCTTGTGTGTGTTTGTGTGTGTGCGCACGCGCGCGTGTGTGTCTGTCCATCCATCTGTGTCTGTCTCTGTGTGTCTGTATGGTGCTTGAGTAACTGATAAAGGAGGAGGGAAATCTAAGATCTGGTTAGCTTACCTAGCTCATTCCAATAATTCACAGCCCTTAGGAAGCTGTCGATGGTTCTTTATCGTCTCTGTCCCCCTCGCTCTTCTTTCCAGCATCCCTTTCCAGAATACCACACTTTAGTGGTCCACTCAGGTGACTCTTCAGTTTTCCCCTGGGAAATATCTGTCCATGCTATAAAAGGGCACCATCATTCTGTATTTTCCTTCGCATCTCTACAACTCTTACTCCTTAAGTGCACATATTAGTTAGTTTTTAAAAGTTAAAATTCTGTCTACGCTAACTCACACTGAAATATGAATGTGAAAAATGACTATTCTTATCTTCAGGAATAGTAATCTAATAAAAGTCTGCTTACATATTCAAATAAATATATATTAGATGATAAAATTTTAGTCAAGATGGGTGTGGTAGGTGAGTTATGTCTTCCAAGATGATTCTACACCTTGTTGCCCTCATCCCCAGACTGTGAATACATGTCAAAAGGAACTTTGTAGAAGTAATTAAATTAACTAATTAGTTGAATTTAAAACAGGGAGATTACCCTGGATTATCCAGCAGCAGGGGCCCAATATAATCACATGATCCCTTAAGAGCAAAAAGCAAGGTAGAAAGGGAATTCAGAGAAATTCAAAGCATAAAAAAGATGCAATGGTCCTTTGTTTGCTTGAATTTGAAGGAATTAGTGTGTCAAGAAAACAGAGATCTCAGTTCCACAACCACAAGAGACTGAATTCTGTCAAAAATCAGTGATCTTGGAAGAAGGTAGTAAGGGGCCCCAGATGAGAGTCATAGCCCTGGCAAATACCCTAATACCTTATAATGACTGCATCATTCGTTCATTTAAAATAGTGTGCATTAAAAATTAACCACTTATGAAACAAATCAGATAAATCTCCTGTCCTGAAAGCTTTCTAGAGGAATAAAAGAGATAAAGTATTCATTGAATTATATGGAATGGTTGAAATATAATATTTTTTTATAAAACAGGTATGGATAAATGGCTCTGAGACTTCAGAAAAGTGAATTGTTACTTAAAGTTGGGATATGTTGAAAGCCTTCTTGGAATAATTGGCATCTAGGCTGAGTTGACTCAGATTGCACCACTTTATTTTGACAAGCAATTGAAAGTGTTAATTTCTACATCATTCGCTCATCCAAGATCAGCTATAGACTTGACAACTCTTTAGTGATTATGTTTATTATTTTTATTTTTTGCATATATTAGGTTTCTTTTTATGTCCTAAAATAAGATTCTAATGCTGTTGTCCTTATTAATCTGTAAATATGGTTAAAATAATATAAAGAGTAGTAAAGTTTTGGGGGAAAGTAGTAAGGTCCACATGGCTCTATAGTATTGTTAGCATTTAGTTGATAAAATAAAAGATTTCAACATATTAGCATTCCAAAATATTTTGAACTAAAAGATGCTAGTGATACAGAAAAAGCGACGTCATTAACTAAATAATATTATTTAAAAATAAAGCCACTTCATTTTGTATGAACTGAATAAGAAAGATAATTCATGGTATATCCCTAAGATTTTTTTATGGATTAATCTTTTCTCCAAGGGAGAAAGTGCAATATAAATTATTATTTAGTAACTGGGTTTTAACTGGGTACAATAATGCGAGATTGAAAAGGCACAGAGAAGAAGACACATTAACAAATTCATGATTTCTATCTCTCCCCTCTTTTTATAGAGCAATTTTACACACCACCTCAGGTCTGACAACAAGCACAGCCAGGTGAATCTCCTGGATGCCCCCCTCCCCTATATTCTTAACTCCCACTTTACCTTGTGAGCAAGGTAAGTGTAGAAACCTTTGTTTATCTTTTCTGAATTTGTTCCTCATGTTTTCAAAGGCCCAATTTCATATTTTGGTTTTCCAACATTATCCTGGCCAATGTGTTCATTCAGTTGTTCTATATAATAATACATCTAACTGGTGAACATTTATTTATGCCAGCTCATGCTAGCTAACCTATTTATTTTACAGCATATACTTTTTCAGAACTTTGTCACTTTTCTACTTAGTTGGGGAGACTTATGAACAAAATCTGAAGACCGATGTTTATGGAACAGAGGGTTTTCATACTACCTATCTCCCTGGCTGCGTATTTTCAAATTTTATGCCTCATCTGCTAAAATCTCTCTCAACACAAACCCAGACTGTGCAGCTGTGTAAATCATGTGTTCTGTGACCAGGTGTGCCAAGGATGACTGTGGAGATACCACTGTTAAGTAAGCCTCCCGCTAGAAGAGACACTGGTAACACTGACTTTCAGATGTTCGCAGGCTGGCTGGCTTGGGAGCCAGATAGTTGAAGATTGTTCCAGAATGTTTTCATTTAAAGCATGATGGCTGACAGTGTGTTGTAAGCTTTAGGAACAGCAGGAGCACTTTCCCTATGCTAATAAATACTAGGAAGCATTGTCCTTTGCAGAATTCAAGAATCCTTTGCATGTAGGCTGCTCTACTCTGCTAAATTTTTCTGTTTTCTTTTTGCTAATGCAGAAAAAAAAATTAATTCAAATAATAGTTTTTTTGTAGCAAACATGAGTTACTCCATATAATAGGGATATATTTATTTGTGTGTTTGCTCATTTATTTGTTTGTTCATTTACTTAATGTAGAGCTCCCCTGAAGCCATCAGTCATTATGAAGTTGTTGGTTTTTGTTTTTTTTTAATTTTATGACATGACTTGAGAAATGGCTACCTTGGTTATGCTTGTGATGGCTACATTGAAGTGAAGTGACACTGCCTTACTGCCTTGAGTTGAGAGGAAATCATTGGTTTTTATTATAAAGCAGTGACTTATGATAGTGTCCTCTTTCAATTAAGATCTAATATGAAAAGTTGTGTTAAGGGAATATTTTAAATCATTGTCACAGATCAGTACATATTATTCCATCAGTTTGATGTTTAGACATATATTACATATTTGCTTTTCAAAAGAATTGAGAAGTAATAATGTTTTTTATTTTGTTTTCGGAGTGTTTCTAGCCTGTGATAATAGCACCCTACCTCATATCTCTTTTGCAATGTTGTGTATTCTGAAGTCCTCAGAAGTTAAAGAGAAACAATGCTTTTCATAAGCAGCTAATCATTGTTCGAAGATAACAACCTGACATCAGTAAATGGTAAAGTGTTCAACCAGTTGAATAGGGGAAGAAATTAACATTTTGTATTGGTAATATAAGCTAAAAAATAAATTAAAAAATTAAAATTTATGATTGCTTAGATGCTGATCTTGCTCAGAAAAATCACTGAATTGCTGTGTCAATTTTAGCAACTTCTAAGCAGGAATAATACCTCCCACTTCTGGTTCATATCAGAGGCTGATTATTGTGTGCATTAACGCAACAATTTCTACCAAGGTATTTGGCATATGTAAAATGGGCTGGGTGAATACAAAATAGTGCTATTGTTTGTCATGAAATTGTGAGTTTTTTGGGTTTTTTAAAAGTTTAATTGTATTCAATTTCTTTTAAATCCATCCTTTCTCATTTTTCTTAAGTTAGTTACTTGTCTCCTTGACTCCGTGGTAGCCAACATTCTTCTGCCCGTCGACTGTATTTCTGCTTTTCTACCCAACATCTCTTGCTGAAACACTCCTCACGCTATAGGCATTAAAGTGTTGCATCTGGAGGCTTCGGAAATTCTTTGCCTGCAGTTCTAATATAATGAAGAGCACTTGGAATTTCAATGATGCCCAACAATATACTGTATAGAAACTTATAATTAAATTTGTATTAATAGAAGCCATTGGTAATTTTTGAAGGTATAATCTCTCTTAAATTTTAGTTTGAGAAGCAATTCTAGTGTAATAGCTAAGGCCTGTACTTTCTCCTTCATATTTATCAACTTATGTCTTTTTTTTTTAAGATTTTATTTATTTATTTGACAGAGAGAGAGAGAGACAGCCAGCGAGAGAGGGAACACAAGCAGGGGGAGTAGGAGAGGAAGAAGCAGGCTCCCAGTGGAGCAGGGAGCCCTATGCAGGGCTCGATCCCAGGAGTCTGGGATCATGTCCTGAGCCAAAGGCAGATGCTTAACAACTGAACCACCCAGGCGCCCCTCAACTTATGTCTTATTTGTCTCTTGATACTCTTGACCATAATTCATGTTGATAGGTAGGAAATTTTCCTATTTTAATGTTTGCTTTTATTGTTTATATGCCTAAAACTGGATATTATGCACCACTTTCAGAGCTGTAACTAGAATTTTGTACATTGTAATTAGTATAGACATGTTAAACGATTTATTGTTTTCTATATCCGTGAATTTGTCCACTCGTTTTGAGAGTTGCCTAGGGGAGATCGCAATTCATATGTATGCTCTTTCAGTGAACAGCTAAGAGGTAAATCTCATTTTTTCTTTTTAAAAATATTTATTGGGTTGCCTGGGTGGCTCAGTCTGTTAAGTGTGGGACTCTTAATTTCAGCTCAGGTCATGATCTCAGGGTTGTGAGATCAAGCCCTCCCTCAGGCTCCACTCTGGGTGTGCAGCCTACTTAAGATTCTCTCCCTCTGCCCCTCCCTCTCCATTTGCATCCTTGCTGTCTGTCTCTATCTCTATAAATAAATAAATAAGTAAAATATTTATTAAGTGCCTTTTGTGTATCTTCTACATTTGAGAAAATTATATAATAGACAAATTAATATTTATGCTCCATATAAGGATATATATTATAGCAATCAGATGTCTTGACTGTGGTCCTTTTATTCAAAAATAAGGAGATTGTTTATCAGGCAGAATATTAAGAAATTTTGTGGGTAACATGGGTTCCTCTTTAAGCCTATCTCAGAAAGAAATTTTTCATAATTTTTATAAACTGTATTTCTCCTTTCTCCTAATTCAGTCTTCTCCCACCATAACAGTATAACCACTCATTTGTAAGAGATATAATTATTGTGGAAGTGTGATGCTGGTGGTGTTACTTTGGGTAGGGGCAAGTGGGAGAGACTAATAGGAAGTACTCAAATTCAACATTTATTCTTTCTAGCGAGAGGTTTCTTATGTATTATTTTATTAATTAAAATAGCAGGCAAGCATATGGCTTGCTAAACCACATGATACACCCAAAATCTTGTTATCTTGATTTTATGTAAACATTAGGGGTGATATAATTGCATCATCTTTTTATCATTTGTATTCACTTGATCTCTGACTTTAAAGCCTGTATGTGTTTGCTTAGTATATGTTTAACTAGACAAGAATGAAAGAAGCAAAGAATTGAATCATTCAAATTTACCCAATACTAAAGGACCTATTCTGAGACAGGAACGAAGCAGCTTATTTGAGTTTTCTGCCTAAATTTGTATATACTAATGTTAACATGGGCATAGAATATAATAAATCACATGTTTCCTTATGATAATAAAGATGACAGTGATTTCTTAGCACTTGGTAGCACTAATATTTGGAAGGTGCCTTAGAGTTCATCTATTAGAACTCGCAGCCACTGAAAACTGTCTCTTTCCAACATCTGCGGTAGCTTTTTCTTGGCCACTTCCATAAATAGGAAATTCACTACTAGGGTAATATTGGTCTGTCTTATACATTTTCCATTTCGTATCAGACCCAAAATGTAGTGAACAGTGATTTTGCAATGGTACCACTTCCCCCCCCCGTCCTCTGTTATATGAGTAATTATGGCATAGATCTATAAACTAAATACTAAGCTAATCTTTTACTGTATTCTTCTCTATTTTGAAATTGTCTGTTTTTCATGTCTGTTTTGTTCTTTTCAGTGTAAAGTTGACCTGGAAAAGATGCAGGTAATTTAATCTTTTCTTCATTCTTATACTAAAAGGTCCTAACTTTTCAAATACTTGTTGACTTATTTGTTAACATAAAAAGTCATTCCAACTTCCGATTTTGTGCCTTGGATGACATGATTTGACTTCAGAAGTTTTAGATTCTTCCTCAGATGGGCCTGTATATACCAGTTGTGTAAATTTACTGTTATTTCCCTTTGCTCTGATATATGCTTTTATTTGTCAACTTAACCAGATTTCCGTAGTAAACTTCAATCTAAAATAGGTTAGTTTACAGTCTGGCAGGAGTGGTTACAGCCACTTAAAATATTGTGCATGGACTTTATGCATACATCTGAACTGCCAAAGCAGAAGTTACACGAGAAGAGAGCAAAATTAAGAGACCCTGTTGCCTCGAACTATTCTAGATATACCCATTCATTATGCTGTCTTTGACCTACCAATGACAAATTCTTGGTCTCCAGGGGCTGCCACACCTAAATCCTCTTCAGTTTTCTCTTCCTGCACACGTACAGGGATTATAATAGGTACCAAACTGTTGCGCCTCAGTGCCATTCTTTCCTTGTTACAGGTGGCAGTGTTTCCTTGTCTCTGTTCTTTATCAGCAAGTGACTTCAAGTTAGCTATTATTCCCTAATTTTATTTATTAAAATACCCATAGTTGGGCAGCAGCCTGCACCTCTTCAATGTTTATTTTAAGCATGTAAAAATTTTTCAACCATCTCTGCTATGAAGACTCAAGAAAATAAAGCCCCCCAAAAGGCCCAAGATGATGTAAAAACTGCAGCTTTTTTTTTCTCCTCAGACTATTCTTTTTAGACTTTTGTGCATAATTTCTTCTGTCATACTAGTATTTCCTCATTCTCTGTAATAAACCAGTGAATAGAACATTACCCCTTAAACCTGTTCACCTCCCATATCAGAGGGACCAGCTTGTATTAATAGCACACATCATTGGTACCTACCTTAGGCAGGTAGTAAATATCTTGAAGGTCAATGGAATAATAATCTACCTGGTTCCCTAAAGGTAACATCAAAACTGCAGTCCTTTGTGGCTTCTCCTGGAGTTCCCAGGGAATGTTTTACCCTAAATCTTGTCATAGCCTTTTATTTATTCACTTCAGCTATTTCCTGGGGGCTCTTTGGCATGCTATTTTTACTCTGCCCTGGCCATTTTTTCCCCTTCCTACTAACTCTTTTAACCTCATATGTCTTAGAGTTTTGTAGCCATTTGCTTAGCTACACGTTATTTGTCAGGGTTTTTTAATACAGACAAACACAAAAAGAATACAGACTGAGTGATAATCCTTCCTTTCTTTGTGCTAAATGAACACTGGACTAAGGTTCTGTCTAGGTTACCGTGGCCATGCCACTTACTATCTCTCGTTCTCAAGTAAAAAGAATTAGTGAAATCATGCAATTCCTAGTATATATGGTATAATGGAAGTGCAGATGCTTTGGATATATATACCTGGATAAAACTTGTTGGTTCCATTTATGGACTGTGTGGTCAAAGGGCTTAATTGATTTTTCTCTGTTTCAGAGATAGTAATACATACATCATAAATAATAAAATAAAGCAGTATAATATTTTTTAAAGATTTTATTTCTTTATTTGAAGGAGAGAGAGAGTGTGCACGAGTAGGGAGAGGAGCAGAAGGAGAGGGAGAGGGACAAGCAGATTCTGCTCTGAGCAGGGAGCCAGATGCAGGGCTCGATCCCAGGACCCAGAGATCATGACCTGAGCCAAAGGCAGATGCTTAACTGACCAAGCCACCCAGTCACCCCAAGCAGAATAATATTTTTAAAGTATATAATGACTGGCTAAGAGTATACATTTAGAAAATAATAAATAGTATAAGTATCCTTACTCTCCCCTATAGCTCAATTTCTGGTTACTCATTTAATCATGTGTTTGAATATCGACTGTGCCAGCCAATGTGCCAAGTATTATTCATACAGATCCCTTCCATAGGAGGTTATGTGCGTATTTAAATAAAGTGATTGAATATACAGTAGTAAATGCTATTATAGAGGTATATACTGAAACACATGGAAGTATATACATTTTCTATTTCATGCTACACTGATTGACCATTACTTGGCTTCTAAAAAATGAATATAGTTTATTAAAGCTAGTCTGAGGGCAAACATTTTAATGTTGAATCTCCACAGCTTACTGTCACATTTCATTTCTAAACATTTATGGTAAAACCTCAGACTCTCTTATCTGTGTATTTTGCTTAGCAATTATGAAGTAATCATATCTAATTTATTCTAGAATATGAAATAGATATATTTTGGTTTATATTCTGTGACAAATCACATTTGTTTAGTGATTTTGAGGTAATCATCTGTATTTTGGTTAGTGATTTTTTTACCTTCGAGATTGTTTAAACAGACCCAAGTTTGATAGGTAGCCTTACATGAATTACAACTGATGCATTGTTTTTGTTCTTCTTCCCTTTTGTAGTGTAATTTATTTTGTAGTAGGACGTTTATCTATTTTAGAAATTTATTTAAAACTTACTTTTACCTCCAACTGAATGTGCCCAAAGCTAACTCTTTATACAAGTATCTTAGAAAAAATTTCAGTTTCTCTTTTTTTTTTTTTTAAGTATTAAGTTAAATTCTGCTTTACCTTTTTAAAAATAGACTTTATTTTTTAGAGCAGTTTTGTATCGGGACATAACTGAACAGAAGATACAGAGTTCCCATGTACTCTGCCTCAGCCCCCACTATCACCATTCCTCACCAATTGAGTACCTTTGTTACAACTGATGAGCTATGCTGACATATCATTATTATACAAAGTCCATAGTTTATATTAGGGTTCATTTTGGGGGTTGTCCATTCTATGGATATTGACAAATGTATAATGACATGTATCTACCATTATCGATCGTATCATACAGAATAGTTTCTCTGCCCTAAAAATTCTGTGTGCTCTGACTCTTTATCCCTCCTTTTCTAACCTCTGAAAAACCACTGATCCTATTACTTTCTCTATAGTTTTGCCTTTTCCAAATGGTCGTATATTTGGAATCATACAGTATGCAGCCTTTTCGGATTGGCTTTTTCCACTTAGTAAAATGTGTTTCAGCCTTCTCCATGTCTTTTTATGGCTTGATGGCTCATTTATTTTATTTACTGAATGTTATTCTATCATGTGGATATACCATAGTTTATTTAATCCATTCACCTACCAAAAGACATTTTGGTTACTTCCATTTGTTGGCAATTAGGAATAAAGCTGCTGGAAACGTCTGTGTGCTAATGATTATGTATATGTTTTCTGTTCATTTGACTACATACCAAAGAGTGTGATTGCGGCTTTGTATAGTAAGATTATGATATTTTTGTCAGAAACTGCCAAACTATCTTCCAAAATGGCTTTACCATTTTGCACTCCCAGCATCAGTGAATGAGAGTTCCTATTGCTCTACATCCTCTCCAGCATTTGGTGCTGTCAGTGTTTTGGAATTTCACCATTCTGATGAGTGTGCAGTGGTGTCTCATTGTTTTAATTTGCATTTCCCTGATGACATATGATGTCGGGCATATTTTCTTATAATTATTTGTAATTCGTGTATGTTCTTTCATGAGATTGTATTAAGATTTTTTTTTAAAGATTTTATTCATTTATTCGACAGAGAGACAGCCAGCAAGAGAGGGAACACAAGCAGGGGGAGTGGGAGAGGAAGAAGCAGGCTCCCAGCGGAGGAGCCTGATGTGGGGCTCAATCCCAGGACTCCGGGATCACACCCTGAGCCGAAGGCAGATGCTTAACTGCTGTGCCACCCAGGCGCCCCGTATTAAGATTTTTGACCCATGTTTTAAATTAGGTTGTTTATTTTCTTATTGTTGAATTTTAAGTGTCCTTTGCATATTTTGGATAATAGTTCTTTGTCAAATGTATTTTTTGCAAATATTTTCTCCCAGTGTATGGCTTGTCTTCTTATTCTTTATTTAATTTTTTTTTAAAAAAAATTAAACTTTTTTTAATTTTAATTAAGTCCAATTTATTAATTACTTATTTTATTAATGAGGTTTTAGATGTTGTATCTGAAATGTCATCTATAAACCCAAGGTCATCTGTATTTTGTCCTACCTTCTAGGAGTTTTATAGTTTTCATTTTACATTTAGATCTTTATTATGAAAGGTATGAGGTCTATGTCTGGGTTCCTTTTTTTTGTTGTTGGCATGTGTATCTACTTGTTCCAATACCATTTGTTGAAAAGACTGAATTTTCTCCATTGTATTCCTTTTGTTTCTTTGTCAAAGAGCAGTGTTTTAACTGTTTTTATTTGGTCTCTATGTCCAGAGTACTACTGTATCCTGCATATTTTTCTTATAATTTAAATTTAATTTAAGCTTGCTACTACATTAGCAGTAACTAACCAAATAGAAACAATCCTGCTCTTTAGCTTTCTCTCTCATTCTGAATTCACTGATCATTTAAGTTCAATACAGTAGCTAACTAACGGAAGGAGAAGTGCATAAAGAAGTCAACCATGCCTAAAGAGAAAAGATTCTTATTTTTTAATGAATATCCAAATATTGGTTACTATCTTGAAGTAGCACTTAATATTTCTGAATTTTGAAACTGTATGCTGAAACCTGAAATAACTATTGAATGTCTGATGCTTAGGAGTGAACTGAAAAACGATGAAGGTTGCTTAGTTTGCATACAACGGTAGGGGGGATGCATTACAAAGTAGCAGCGGTAGACCAAACACGTTTGTATTTTGAGCTCATCCAATATGAAATACTTGTTCAACATAGCAGTAGTAAACTGAATGTGGTAATTTCAGTCAAAGTTAATGAAACGATATAAGGTATCAGGAACAGAGAAAGTGACTGAGTTAGAATGCATTTTCAAGATGGTTAAAAATAGTGAAATGTGATGTGGAACAAAGATCGATCTAGGAATCAAAAGACTTAGGTTCTAGAACCAGTTCGGTCTCACTTACAGTTAGTTATCTGTCTCTTATTTAATGTTTTATATTTTCAACCACAAAATGGGGAATAGATAAGTAGTTACTATTTTTTTTAATCTTCAACTCTAAAATTGTAAGCTGCTAGTACAAGAAAAGTCAGACACAATTCTGGGTTAATCTGGTTCAACTAGGCAGCTTTAGTGAATAAATTAAACACATGTTTACTTAACACTAAATGCATCCTAATAAAAACATAAACCTTAAGTGGGCTATAAAAGGTGACTTTTCCCACTGTTTAGTTTTTCTTTTAAAAATCAGCAATAAACACACATATAACAGATTGCAATGATTTATCTTCTATAAACATCTGGTTTTATATTTTGCTTTTATTTTTTGAAATCTAACTCAAATACTTAGAATAAGTGGATTTTAGAATTAATATGGTCGTTTTAATTCCATCCCCATCCCAACCTCAATTTAGCAAAGAGTAAACTGAAGTCCAGAGAACTTAAATGATTTGTACAGGGTCACACAGCTAATTTATGGCAAAGCTGGATTTCCTGATCCACAGCCCAGTGACCTCTCCACAATAAGCTTAAAGTCCTTAGCAATTAGTGTTACTTCAATAATCCATTGATAAGACATTTAATGTTTTATTTGACAGAAATAAGTTTTGATACCCATTAATTCATTTTATCCTTTCAACATCCCTGCAAGGTTATTATCATTCTCATTTTTCTATACATACTACCACTGATTAAGTAATATGCCCAAGGTCATATAATTAATAAGGATTGAAGTGTGAATTTGAAACATCACTTTTGCCTGACTCCAGATCCCAACCTCTTTTAAGGCATTATGCTAACTTTTTAAAGCTTCCTTTGAGTGTTAGTGTTACAATGATTCTGGAGGACACCTTTGTTAAGTCTTTGGCATTAGTCTTTGTCAGGGCTTAGTAATAAGGACCATCCAAATTTATTTTATTTATTTATTTTTAAAGATTTTATTTATTTATTTGACAGAGAGACAGCCAGCGGGAGAGGGAACACAAGCAGGGGGAGTGGGAGAGGAAGCAGCAGGCTCCCAGCGGAGGAGCCTGATGTGGGGCTCGATCCCAGAACACGGGGGTCATGCCCTGAGTGGAAGGCAGACGCTTAACGACTGCGCTACCCAGGAGCCCCAAATTTTTATGATTATTTTCTAGTACTGCTTCATCATAGGCTTTTCTGAAAGTGAGGCTCATATTAGAATATGTGCAATAATAAATGTTTACAGTGAATAAGTTTTCAACTAACCTTTGTATAGTTGATTATTTTAGAAGCAATTCACTCAGTATTTCATGCTCTGAGCAGATTTTTATTGTATTTGTATGTACACACATGCATTTGAGAATTGTACTGACCATCTTTTTACCCTATCAAGATTGTCTTAAATGCTGATCCTAGGCCCAATGTGTAACTTTCCCAGGAATCTCAGCATCGACTTTCAGAATAAAAATTTGTCACTGGAGGTTTCTCAATGCCTATCTACTGCATTTCTGAATTAACAACAAATGCAGATTTGTCTTTGATGGCTCTTTTATAGCTGTATGCAGCTGGAGGAAAACCAACTGCCAAGGGAACTCAATTTTCTTTATCATCAATTTGACATTGGTTAACAGATGGCTTCTGGATACCAGGGTAGTCTTCTTAATTTGTCTTTCTGTATAGTGCTGCAAATATCCTTGGTTAATTGCTTGATTATTACATTTAATTCTTTGTCAACAATATACCTCATTGTTTTGGAACATGTCTGAGGAGATAAGTTATAAAAGGCAGATATTTGAGTGTTGATCTGCTACCATATCTTTGAAAAATGAAGCAAAACACCTACAGGTAGACAAATGTGTTAAAATATCCTGTCCTAAAATCCAGTAGGCTTTTTCTGAAGTAAGTGATTGCTCTTGAATACAGTGGATTCTCCAGAGCTGATTTATAGAAAAGACAGAAGAAAAGAGATCTTTGATAGATTCATGTTTTGATAACATGAAAAAGGTAATAAATACAGTTTAAAGTAAAACATCCTTCCAGTTGAACATTAACCTAAGGTTAATGGCAACTGATGTCTTACTTGTTTCTGTTTTGTTTGTTTGTTTGTTTTGTTTTGTTTAGAATTTCAGTAAGTGGAATTTAAATATTTTACTTTGGAGAATGCAGAATTTTCCACTATTTCAAAAGGTATGTACAAATAGCTTGCAATTGATGGAATATTTTGACATTCCTTAAAATGCAAATGTGAACCCTTTCTCTGAATGCTTTGGAAATCCAAAGAAACAAAGTTTTAAAATATAAAGTTTGAGGGGCGCCTCGGTGGCTCAGTCGTTAAGCGTCTGCCTTCGGCTCAGGGCATGATCCCAGAGTCCTGGGATCAAGCCCTACATCAGGCTCCTCTGCTAGGAGCCTGCTTCTTCCTCTCCCACTCCCCCTGCTGTGTTGCCTCTCTTGCAGCCTGTCTTTCTTTCTGTCAAATAAATAAATAAAATCTTTAAAAAAAATATATAAAGTTTGAGAGCACTGATTCAATCAGACAATATTGCATATAGCATTACACACATTCATGTGTATACATGTACAAAAAGGAGAATTCAATGCATGACGAGAGAGTTCGTTGATCACTGTAAAATCATCTTATGTTGTCAACTCTGAAGGTGGTGTATTAACCACCCAACCATATCAATTAAAACAACTATTAATTTTAGCTTCTTAGTTCTTTTTTCATTTATTCATTATGAAATAGCAAGGCTGTCTCAAAAAATGATGCAAAATTGTACTTGTACATCTACTTTTACTTATAATTATAGCTGTACTTTTAACAAAATAAATTACTGTCTAAGCATTTTAAATAGATTCAAAAGATGGACTCAGTGGAATCAGAAAACCCTCCAAATACTACTTTGCCATTATGAGAAAAGAAGATCTGAACTAATATTGCTAGTAATGAATATTCTGTTGAAGTTTATGCTGCCACCTATGGGAAATGAAAATTCTTAGTAATTAATCTAAAATGTAGAAATTACTGTTGCCAATTACAAGAGAAAATTGAAACTTCTAAGTGGATTTTATTACCATTTAACTGTCAAAGGAGAGTCCATTTTGAGAAAGCTGTAAATTCTTCACCTGTTCCTTGAAAAACCCAGATTTGATTATACGCCCATGGAAATTAAGCTACATAGTCCACAAGGCTTATTTCTAAGGAATGCCTATTTAAGTGTCAAAGTTGTGTATTTGGAATCAATAATTAAAAATAGTGTAAACAGAATTAACTCCATTGTGAAATCTTACGTAAATTGACTTAATCATGCTTTTGTTCATTTTCTTCACATCCCCTTCTTTTCACTTCTGCCCATTTAACGTGTACTATTTTATTCACACTGGGAAGCAAAACAACTGTTTTTAGCCTCTTGTCTGCTAATATACCAATGTAGTGGAATGGAAATAGAAAAATCTGATTAAAGGAAGTCTTTTGTTTAAATTCATAGTCTAAAACTTGCTAATTGTATCACGTAAGAAAAGGGAGTCTTGAGTATTCATCAGAAAATAGAACTGGTGGTACCAGTATCTTGTAGGAATGCCATAAGAAACATACGCAATATCTTACAATGCTTAACAGAGTGCCTAACACAGAATATTTGTTTTCTCCCAAAACGTACCGTTACATCCACAAGATCTATAAAAACTGAGTCATATCTCATCCTGTCAGTTTCTACTGATCAATAGAATATGGTACAGGTAATGAGATGTCACTCCCATGATTGCATTATGAAGACTCCTTTGCTGGCTTTGAAGAAGTAAGCATCCAGATGGCAAACTGAGGAAGGCCTTTAGAAGCTAAAGGTTGCTTCCAGAAAACAGGCAGCAAGAGTCAAGGACCTCAGTGTACAATCACAGGGAAATGAATTCTTCCATCAATCTGAGTGAGACTAGAAGTGGACTCTCCTAGTCAGTCTATCCTCCATGTGAGAATCCAGCCTTGGCCAATGCACCCAGTTAAGACGTACCTGGATTCCTGAACCACAGAAATTGTGAGATAATAAATGCATGATTTTTAAGCTGCTAAATTTGTTATGCAGCAATAGAAAAACAAATCTAATGACTTTTCTTGGTTAAGTTATATTTTCTTTCCTTTTTTTCTGTATACCTTTAAAAATGTGAAAATATGATTAATAATACATGTACAATATAAATAAGCATCCCTCCCACTCTACACGCCTACATCACCTTCATCACACTCCCCAGAGGCAACCATCATTTACTGTTTCATGTTTTCAGCTCTGATAAAATGGTTTTCCAAATTCATAAATATATATGAAAATTTGAGAATAATTTATCTTTTAAGCTTTTCCTGATATTTATCATTTTCAAAAGTAACATTTTATTGGGCCATGGTTTTAAAGATATTTTAAAGCTAATGCAAGAAACTATACCATGCTGCATAACATTAAGTCTTAAATTTCATGGTCTATCCATGGGAATTGAAGTAAAGGGAAGCAATAAGCTCAGCCAATAGAAGACTATTTTTAATAAACCTAGGTTCTTATGCAATATTGCTGCTAACTGGCCATATATCTTTATGGAAACTACTTCCTCTCTATATACCCTTAATTTACACATTCCAGATTTCAAATTACGTATTTATATGCACTTTACAGCTTGTGTGTTTTGTCTTTCATAATGGTACCTGCTGATTTGCAAACCTGACTGATCACAAAAATCATACTCGAAGTATTTAATCATTATCACCATCATCATCCTCATCACCATCATCATCATCAACAACTAGTCACCATCCGTGGATATTCTGAGTCCATGAATTTAGGATGCGATTATGGGAATCTATATGTTACGGTATTTTTACAGGTTATTCGGATCCACTTGATTGGAAAACAGTAAGTTACCTATTTTATGTATACACGTGTAAACCTGTAAGAAGTGGTCTGAAATTCACTGTAAACTACATGACAGAGAAGGCAATCACTCCAGTTATGGACTGAATGAAAAAAAAAAAAACAATTGCAAATAAAGCAGTTTAGAAAACTTAACTTTTGATCCTCTTTTCTCATTTATTCTGTATTTTATTCATTCTTGCTTCAGAAGTTACCTTTGTATCCTTAACAAAGCACAACTTCTTATCTCATATTCAGAAATCCTCATCCTTCACTTAGAAGCCCTGATCCTGGGAAGACATGAGAGTTCTTTGGAACTGTCTAGAGTCACCAACGAAAGTTGGATCGTGCAGGTGTTTCCAGTCTTCCAGTCCTGTTTTTGGCTTCGTTTTCTCATTCTTGGATCAAACCTGGGAGCTGACAGCTTCATCTGGTGCCTTGATATCATTAAGTAAGTTCTTTAGCAATATCTCCTATTCAAAAGGTGCTTTTGGCTTATACATTGTTAATGTATGTCGATTTTTTTTCAACACATTCTTCAGACATGTCAAAAGTGACTTTACTTTGTAATTATTATGGAATTTGTTGGCTGTGCATGACCAGGAAATGAAAGGTAGTTATGGAGACTGAAGCAATTATACGAAGATCTAACCTCAGATATAAGAAGACTGTAGCTACCTTACTCTCATCTTTCCTAATTATTTTAAGTGGGTAGGTAGGTAGCTAGCTAGCTATAATTCACATAGCATAAAACTCACCCTTAAAGTGCACAACTCATTAGTTTTTTAGTATATTAACAGTGTTTTGTAATTCTCACCACTGTGTAATTTTATGCTTTCTAACTCTCTCCCCAAGCCTCTGACCACTAATCTATTTACTGTCTCTATAGGTTTGTCTTGTCTATGGGATTGTGAAAATTTCATATAAATTGAATCATACAAATGTGGTGATTTGTGATTGGCTTATTTTCCTTAGGTTGTTGTCAAGGTTCATCTACATTATAGCCTGTATCAGTACATTATTTCTTTTGATGGCTGAATATTACATTGAATGGATATATCACATTTTGTTTATTCATTGGTTGGTGGACATTGGGTTGTTTTCATTTTTTTGACCATTGTGAATAATGCCACTGTAAATGGTCATGGGTATGGTTTTTTCCCTGTATTTTGGGTATATATCTAGTAGTGGAATTTCTGGGTTATATGACACATCTATTTCTAACATTTTGAGGAAATGCCAAACAGCTTTCTAAAGTTGTCGCACCATTTTACATTTCCAGCAATGTATGAGGATTGCAGTTCTTCCATATTCTTCTCAACACTTGTTTTTGTTGAGTCTAATGGAAGATTAGTGAACCAAGTTTTGATTCTGTTGATTCTATTTTTTCCTATTCTCTGTTTAATTTATTTCTACTCTAATTTCTATTCTTGACCTTGCTTTGGGATTACTTTACTCTTTTTTCTAGTTTCTTAATGTGGAAGATTAAGTTGATTAGAAATCTTTCTTTTTTATTCATAGGTATCCATAAATATATTCCTCTCTATGCACAGTTTAACTGCATTCCTTAAGTTTTGGCATATTGTATATTTATCTTCATACATCTCAAAGCATTTACTAATTTCCATTTTAATTTCTTTAACCCATTGGAAATTTAGGAGTGCATTGTTTAATTTCCACATATTTGTGAAATTTTCTAATTTGCTTCTGCCATTTCTAATCGGATTTTATTGTGGTAGGAGAACATATTTTTCATCATTTATGCCATTTTAACTTCATATAAGTTATACCATTTTACATTTACTGTGGCTTGCTCTATGGCCTAATATATGGTCTGTGTTGTGAATATTCTGTGTGCACTTGAGAAGAATGTGTTTTCCTCTGTTGTTGGGTAGAGTGGTTTATAGATATCTGTTAGATTTGCTTGGTTTGTGGTATTGTTCAAGACTTCTATTTCCTTGCCACTCTTAGGCCTCGTTTTCTGTTATTCAACGTGGGATATTTAAGTTTCTCATTATTACTGTTATCTATTTATCTTTTTATGTATGTCAGTTTTTGCTTTATGCATTTTGGGGGCTCTTTTACTACGTGCATATATGCATGTATTATTATTTTCCTGATGACTTGACCCTTTCTTCTTTGGAAAATGTTTTCCTTTTTCTCTAGTAACAATTTTTGTCTTAAAGTCTGTTGGATCTGATATTAATATAGCCACTTCAGCTCTCTTTTGGTTATTGTCTGCATGGTATTCCTTTTTTGTTCTTTTATTTTCAATCTCTTTGTGTATACAAAGTACATCTCTTGTAGACAGAACAAAGTTGGATCATTTTTTTAATTCATTCTGTCAATTTCTCCTTTACAATTGGAGTATATAACCCAACAAGGTAAGGTTTAGACCTGCCATTTTGCTATTTGTTTTCTATATGCCTTATGTTTTTTTTCTTCATTACTGCCTAGACATTTTTTTCTTGTGTACTATATTAATTTCTTTATTGTTTATTGTACTATATTTTTGAGATATATTTTAAAATTGTTGCCCTGAGTATTATAAAGTAACAACTTAAAACAATCTAGTTTTGGTTAATGACAATTTAATTTCAATAATATATGAAAACTTTTTGTCTAGGAGCTGGGTGTGGAATTCTTGGCTGACAGCCTCTTTCAGCACTTCTAATGTATCATCCCATAGCCTTCACCACTTCTGATAGTGAATGTATTTGTGTACGGATGGCTTTGAGTTTAACCTGATTGAAGTTGATTGAGCTTCTCGGATATATGAATTAATATTCTTCATCAAGTTTTGGAACTTTTCAGTCATTATTTGTTCTAATGTTCTTTCTGCTCCTCTTTTCTCTCCTTCTCAGCTACCATTATGCATACTTTGGTACGTTTGAATGTATCCAGTAGTTCTCCAAATTGATTAATTTTGTGCATTCCTTTTTCTTTCTGTTCCTCAAAAATAATTAAGAAATGTCAATTGAACTATTTTTAAGTTGGTCAATTCTTTCTCCTGTGAGCTCAAATCTGCTTTTGAACATTTCTAGTGAATTTTCATTTCAGCAATTTTACTTTTCAACTAAAAAGTGCTATTTGGTACTTTTTGAATTATTTTTGTCTCAATTGATAACTCTCTATATAGTGAGATATTATTCTCATACTTTCCTTTAATTCTTCAGACATGGCTTCCTTTATTTTCTTGAAAATATTTATAATAGCAGGGTTTTTTTAATTTGTCTAGTAAGTCCAACACTTGGTTTTCCTAAAGGATGGTTTTATTGACTTCATTGGATTTCTTTCTTTCTTTCCTTCCTTCCTTCCTTCCTTCCTTCCTTCCTCCCTTCCTCCCTCCCTTCCTCCCTTCGTACCTCCCTTCCTCCCTTCCTACCTCCTTCCCTCCCTCCCTCTCTCTCACCTTCCTTCCTTTTCCTTCCTTTGTTCCTTCCCCCTCCCTCTCTCCCTCCCTCCCTATCTCTCCTTCCTTCCTTCCTTCCTTCTTTTTTGTACATGAACCATATTTTTTTTTCTTTGAATGTCTCTCTCTCTCACTCTCTCTCTCTCTTTTTTTTTTTTTTCCTTTGTAGAAAACCAAATATTTGAAATACTATAATGTAGATACTCTGGAAAACAGATTCCTATTCATCATCAGGTTTTGTTGTTATTGTTGTTGCTGTTTATGCAATGTTTTTCCTGGACTAATTCTGTAAAGTCTGCATTCATGGTTAACTAATTTAGTGATCAGCTGATAATTGGACAAATATTTCATTAAATGCCTTAAGCCAAAATTTCTCAACCCTTGTTAGAAGGGCTCTGTGTGTGCATGATGGGGCATGACTTCAACTCTTGAGTTTACAATTATGCATTGTTCATTTCCAGCTTGTGCAGATCCTAAAGGTCACCTAGAAGTAATGGATTAGGGGACTCTCAGGGATTCTGGGGTGTACACACAAACCCAGGAATATTTTGGAGTCTATTAAAGTCCCATATGGGCATCCCATATATTTTCCTTTTTAAAATTTTTTGGCTATCCTCTTATTTGGTCCAACTGGTATCACTGTCTCAGGCAGCTTCAAGATTAAATAAATTATGCTGATTGCTTTTAACAAACACCCTAAGATAAGGCTTTCTACCAGACAAGCTCTGAGTCATGTCAAAAGATGAAAAGCCTCACAAGAGGGCCTCTTCCAGAAAGCTGCTGCAGAGCTCAAATAGTGGCAGTTCTCTGGAAATGGGGATTTTATGGCAGCTCCAAATCTGTTCTTTTCCCTCCAGTGACTATTAGGTTACTGGTTTTTAAGATTACGACAGATCTGGCAAGAGGAGAATATGATAGGGCAAGTTAAAACACCACAAATTCCCTCATCTTATTGACATTCAGCCATTTTTCTCAAATAAATGCTTTCTGGATTTTGAAAGCTTCTTGTCATTTCCAGAATTCTGAAAAAGTTGATTTTGACAAATTTTTCCTGTGTTTTGATTGCTCTTACAAAGGAGCAGTTTTTCAAAGGTCTTTAGTCTACTATTTTAGAAAGACTTGCCTGTTTAATAATCTAATTCTAAAGTAAAGATAATACATCTTTCCCTACATGTAGGAATTTGAGAACACCACTCAAGTTATGTTGATAGGAAAGAACTTGGTAGATGATTCAGAGTAAGCCTTATTCCCAGAGTTAGGCAGTGGAACAAACCTATTGAGTCACTAGGATATTTCAGGAACACTACCATTGCTTCGTTATTTTACAACTCCATAGATTAAAGAGTGCCACAGAAGAACTTCATTGAATATTCAGAGTTTATAAATGATAGCTCCAACTGTTCTGGTAGGATTTTTAGGCTCACCATTTAAGTGCTTTAAAATATAGACTTGTGTTTATCTAAATGAATTGCATAGATCTGTATTTTATTCTCATTACTAATTAGTTTGATTAGTTCTCAGTATCTATGAGCGCTTCCATTAGACTATAATTTCTTTGAGGGCTGATTTTTAATACCTCATGTCCTATAAAGTGCCTGGTACTTTTTGTTAATCAATTCACAAAATATATTAACAATCTAGTACATACCAATCACGGTGAATTATACCATGGATATAAGATGAAAGTCTACTCTTGAAGACCTCATGTCTCTTATAAATTTAATGAATATTCTTCATTTATTTTATTAACACATTATAATTCTGTAAGTGTTTAATTTTCCTGCGTCATACTGAGTAGTATGGATGGCTAGAGAGACTGAATGAGACCATAAGAGAATACCGAATGTAAGGTATCACAGTGTGCTAAACATATGAAAATGTATACTTTGCTTAGACAACCATAAAGAGGCTGGTTCCAAGCACTAACATTATTACTACATTCAGCTGAAATGTTCTAGTTAACTTGAAAATTCATCAATAATAATAATTGGACTCCTTTTAATATTTGAAATCTTATGGACTTTTAAATATAAGCAAAGAAAATAACATGCTGAGGAAATTAAATATAAGTGAAGAGTTATTAAATATAAATTAAGAAAAATATTTTGATATTCTCCAAATAATTTGGTTATTAAAAATATCCTGGCCTTACATGTAACTTATTGCATTCTGCACTTGAAAGATACAAAAAACTTCATGGCATTTTGTATTGACATTAGATCTTTTCTTTTCAACAAGAGTAGAGTAGAGAATATTATATCAGAATTAGCATTCCATGATAATAGACGTATTCCATGTCCCATTTTCATGAGTATAAAAAGGGGGTATAGTTGAGTACATGAAACGGATGTCATTTGAATGAAAATGCAATGGCTAAAAAATTGATAATTTTGTTTAAGGATCAAGATTGTCTTAGTCAACTCAGGCTGCTACAAGAAAATACCATAGACTGGGGGCTTACACACCAGACATTTATTTCTAACAGTTCTGGAGTCTGGGAAGTCCAAGACTAAGCTGCTAATGGATTCGGTTCCTGTGAGAGTGTTCTTCCTTGTTTACAGATGACCACCTTCTTCTTGTATCCTCACATGGCAGAGAGAAAGGGAGCTCTGGTCTCTTCCTCTTACAAAGAAACTAATTCCACTGTGGGTCCCTGCCTTCATGAACTCATCTAAATATAATTACCTCCCAAAGCCCCACCCCCAAATACCATCGCTGTGGGGATTTGGGGCTTCAACATGTGGATTTGAAGGGATACAAACATTCAGTTCATAACAAAGCATAAGAGAAATGAACATCTAGTTTTAAAACTGAATTCAGAAGATAATTCTTGAGTGTCAACATTTTACAAGACATTGAGGGAAATAGAAGATACTCAGACAAGCGAATGAAAGACACTGGTTTGGTCATTGAGTTTAGTTTCCAGTTTAGTGTCCAGATGGAAAGATAGAGCAATCACAAAACACAGTATTATATACCAAACACAATATCAATATTGTGATATTTATGATATGGAGCTACCGGAACCCATTTTTGGAATTTACCATTGATATGTTAAAGGAATCCTTTCTAATTGTTCTCCCCCCCCTTAAAAATAAATTTCTCAGCCTACCGGAGAACGTATTATCCAAAATGAATTAGCAGATACTTTCCAAATAGTTAATTTACTACCTAAAGAGTGTTGCAGTCTAGTTTTATGTAAGGTTTTAATATTTTTTTGTTTATAACTTTAAAAAACTGCTTAATTTGACTTTTTATTACTGTATCATCCTCATGTTCTCTGAATAATATCATTAAATTCAAGACCATATTTGTGTATTAATAAAATATATTTCCCCTTTGGTGTTTAACTTATACTTGATTGCAGGTCTTTCATGGTATCTCTCCATGTATTTACATGTATGAAACCTTAACGTAAAGGGAGTTGTTGTAAGAACACTTGAAATGTAGACTCTCAACAAAATTCCTCCTTCACTAACTCACTTTGGAGGTAATAGAAAACATAATGTAAGTAGAACAGTTTAAAACCTCACATTTCGTTCATATTAGGATTTGCTTTGATGTGATACCTCTACATTTGTTTTTTTATGTAAATGAATACAGTCCAGGGTTTGATGATATGCCTCTGGGTTTTCCTGATGTAAATTCATAGAATATTTAAGATGTTTAAAACCACACTTTTTACTTCACTAATTATTCGGTCCATCTTTTGAAACTAAGTTGGCTGTGAAATACACAAGTGTCTCCAAACTCTATCTCTCAACACTGGGAAAATCTGAGGCATGCTGTGAGCACCTTCATTTTACATGATTTCTTTGCAGTGGACACTACAGGATTCTATTAAATAGGAATCGAGGAAAGAGCAGTTTAAAGAATTATAGTGAGGGAAAGTCATGGAATTGGATACTACTACTTGTTAACTGCTCTAGGTGATGCGTGTGAAACTTAATTTGTGTTAATCAATGTGAGGTGAAGAGAGAACAAATTAATTTGACATGCAGATTTTGTGCTTTAGTAATGATGCTGAAAATATTCCAGGCCCAAGAAAAAACAGCATATTCACCTGATAGGTCAGTGGATTACACCGTGTCCTGCCTATAGCAACATCATGCATATCTTCTTTAAGGCTGAACTGGGTAAAATCTCTAATCTCGTCCCTTTGGTCTTCTTGATAATAAACTGATGGAGCAAACTGACCCCTTGCCCCACAGCCATTATGATTAAGGACATCATACCACAGTGTAGGGTGGGGAAAACGGCATATTTATTCTTGAAATAAACTTTACAGAAGGTAATTGCACCTTGCCTAGCAGTAGTCTTCAAATTAGATAAAACTACTTTGAGTCCTTAGTGAAAACAGAGATTTCCTTGACTTCTACAATTCCAGTGTCTGCACATACAAGCATGTGATAAAACTGTTGCTTTTCTACCATGAACAGACTGTTACATTAGTAATTATGTGTGTGCGTTTCTGTTAAGAAAACATTGCTGTGAACTGTCTTTCAGAGCTCAGTGTTTTGAAATCTGTACTCACTTACAAAATATTGCAGCTATTTTATTAATGTCTCTGACTCAGTTTTTCTCTTTCAGAAAAATACAGAGAGCTAAAAATAAATTGTGGTGGAAAACAGAGCTATCTAACATAATGCCTGCTCAGTTAACAACTATTTACCGTAATAGCCCTTGAATTTTTCTGTGTTTTTGACAAAGTCTCCTTTTGTTCCAGGATGATAACTTTTCAGTTAGAGGCACACTAAATTAATATGCTGTAAAAAGTGATACTTTGACATTTTAATTTCAGGCAAAGACATACTCAATAATTTACTTGACAAAACAGTTCCTAGAAAAATTATAGAAAAATTTTGAATCGTGTCCCGTGTTTGGATGAACCCAAAATGTTTCTCTTTTGTATGCATGCCAGTAAAAGGAATGAAGAGATAACATCTCTTTTACCCTTGCATCCCTTGTGCACGTGAACAATTTCCATGTATTTCAAAGTGCTGTTATGATTGATTAGATTTTCTGTTTTGTTTTAAATGTATTAAGTGGAGTTTGAATGCTAGATAGCCATGAGACAGAAAAAATATGAGAAATTGGTAATGAAAGTGGTGCAGTAAAAGAATGCACCAATCAAAAAATGATTGCTTCTCATATCTTTTCTTATAGTCTTTTTCTTCTCAAGAATAAGAAACCTCTATTATATTACTTTTATGTAAAAACTGAATACTTTTGGAAATTGTCTTTTCCTTACATAAACATGTTTATTATCAATGGGTTTTTCTATCTGTGAACACGTTCATGTGTATGTGTACACAATTTCTTAAACTTTTTATTTAATGAATTGAGACTCTTAAACAAGGAATGAGTGAATTTCCATGAGTCATGGTAGAAACTTTTTTAATTCCTTTTTATCGAGAGTCATGTTTTGACAGTCTGAAACACCCTTTATAAAGAATTTGTGAATGTACTATTGTGCATGCCTTTTCCACGTAGAGTTATTTAGGTACATCATTTCTGATTGGCCAAACGGGAGGCAGAATACAACTTAAACACGTTTTAGATGATACTTTAAGTCCTTTGGCTTTTTAAAGTCAGGATAGTTTATAGGAATCTAAAGAGAAAGCTTAAAATGAAAATTTGCACCCAGCTACCAAAGTTTGATGCTCATACTTTGGCCTCCAGGAAGATCACTTGTCCTTTCAATGAAGCAGTCGTTATAGAAGCAATCAAGGCATCATCTCTGAATATAATAGCTGTAACATGTTGGAAAAGCCAGTGATGCTGTACCATGTTCCAATGTGATGAGAGACATGAGAGTTTAATGATACAGAGTTACCTCTCTCAGAAGTCTTCTGTGAACTTGTTGATATGACTAAACATTGACAACCACAGTGTAAGACCTTAGTGATTCTGTAGTGCAAAATTCTTCGTTATATACAGCACACAATTAGTTGGGCCCATTAATATCATTGCCATGGTGATTTGTTCCTTGATGAAAATACTAAGGGATACATTATTAATATTAGCTCAGTAGGTGCAATTGTTTAACTTTTAGAGCTGGTAAGTTTTTAAATTTTCTTAGGATCTTTAATGTCTTGGTAAATAATATAAGTGCATAACAGGGGGATGTTATGCCACAGTGATTTGAGGAGCATTTTATTTTATTTTTTTAGGAGAGGAGGAGCAGAGGGAGAGAGAATCTTAAGCAGACTCCACGTCCAGCACAGAGCCCACTCAGGGCTGATCTCACAACCCTGAGATCATGACCAGAGCTCAAATCAAGAGTCGGACACTTAACCAACTGAGCCATCCAGGTGCCTGAGGGGCATTTTAAAATCCTAAAATACAATGAGCATTTGTATATGCCAGACACAAGGTATATGTAAAATTATTTTCTAATTTTATCCCCACAAAAATGTCATGAAGCTGTTACACCCTTTCTGTGAATTAAGTTCATTATACAATATCCTACTGCTACTGCATTGTGGAGCCAGCACCAAGTCCATTATTTAAAATTTATTCCAGAGGCCTACCTATAAACTAATATACAGAAGTACATCTTTCAAGAATGAGATACTGCATTCAATTCTGTCATCAGTGCTTCCCTTGTAATTCTCTCAGGTGAAGGCCTTTTACTTTTTTTTTTTTCCCCAAAGATTTTATTTATTTATTTGAGAGAGAGAGAGAGCACGAGTGGGGGGAAGGGGCAGAAGGAGAGGGAGAAGCAGACTCCTCACTGAGCAGGGAGCCTGACCCAGAGCTCAATCCCAGGACCCTGAGATCGTGACCTGAGCCGAAGGCAGACGCTTAACTGACTGAGCCACCCAGGTGCCCGAAAGGCCTTTTAGTTTTGTAAACCCTTTTATCCAATTGATTGCCCACGGCAAGATTTATAGATTTACACCAGCTATGAAATCTTAATTTCAGCAATTATTCAGAAATTCAAAAATAATTAGAATACCCTCAGGGCACCTGAACAGTGCAATCGGTTAAGCATCAGACTCTTGGTTTTGGCTCAGGTCTTGATCTCAGTGTTGTGAGATTGAGCTCAGCTGGGAGTCTGCTTAAGACTCTCTCTCCCTCTGCCCATCCACCCCACTTTCAGGCTGTCTCTTTCTAAAATAAATAAATCTTTAAACGAAACTTATTGAATACCTTGCTGTGCCACTAGCCACTCTAGGTGGTGGGGATACATCAATAAGTGAGATGAACCAGATCCCAGGCCTCCAGGAAAGAGAAAAAACCCGTATGAATAGGTCCTGAAAACCATGCAGTGGTGAGATAGAGAATAGCTGAGTGCATGTGAGAACTTAATTTATAATCATCTTTTATTTTTGCAGCTTTCTCACTTCATGTCCTCACTTTGATCATATCAGGATTTTCATTTCCTAGATATTTTCATTTTCACCTGGCCTAGTTTCACTTATTTTCTTTCCTCATAGTTTCTGTAATTTGCTGTCAGCCACTTTCCAGCTAACTTTTTCAATTCCTCTATTATTTTTATTTCTTTTTGCTTTGCCCCACTCATACCCAACCTTGGGCTAAAACTATCAACTACTTTCTAGAGAAGAATTATACCATTGCTGAGTGAACCACTACAATTTATTCTATCAGTCTTCAGTTAGGCCTTTAGCATTCCTCAGCCAACTGGTCTTCAAGTTAGTTTTGATCAGCTCTTGTTTCTTGTTCCCATATAGCTATTGAACATGATTACTTTCCTCATAATCCCTACCCATGCTCCTCAAAGTAACTGATAATTTTCCTACTTTGCTTTCAAAAAAAAAGAGATATAACATAAACTTTCTCAATGACGTGCTCTAACATCAATGGCATTTTCATTTTCTGTTTATTTCCTTTGTTCTGCCTGATATGTAAATTGTAGATGAAGCATCATACTTCCTTTGAAATACCGATAATGTAGCTCTGTGGCCTTTTTCTTCTCAGGCCCTTCCCCATCCATAATGCAACTTTTTTTTTCTTTTTCTTCCCCCTAAGCAAGTACATATACCTGTACCACTCTCCAAAAATAAAGATTAATGATAATGAAATCCTCAAAATTTAGTCCCCTCTTATTCTCATCTCTTTCCTTCTTCATTTTCCCTTCAAATTAAATGTAACTGGGAGTGGTGTTTGTTGAGTGACCTTAATGCCTGAGGTTCTGGAGTGAGTGCTGCAAGCCAGATGCTTCTGGGGTCACTGTAGGGTGGAGTCTGTTCAGCTGACCAGAGACTTGTGGCTGTTGGCTAGCACCCACCTCCCCTGGGCAGCACTGGAGGAAAACACAGTAACCCTCACTTTTTGGCTGAACCTTCTATAACTCCACCCCTTCTTCAGATAGCCTACACTTGCATAGTTTGAAACCTCCCTAAACTAACTTGGGTATTTCTAAAAGTCCAGGCTCATATGTTTATAGATAGCTACTTGATTTACATTTATGAATGCCTATAATTCTGCACAAAAATGATTAGTTATCATACTTTCAGCTGTAGTTTTTTTTTCATTTTTACAGCTTTATATTTTGAGATTACATGTATATTCAAATATTGATTTTCTAAATTTCTAAATGATGGAATTTAGGATATCTCCTTTCTAATTTCCCATTTTTTGGTAATTAAAAAAATACTTAACTGTAAAGTTCTTGTTCATGTACCCTCATATTAAATATCTGCTTTCACTGTACATTTTCATTTGCTTATTGGTAATCTGTCTTTTCCCTTCAGCTACTTTCAAAATTTGCCGTTGTCTTTGGTTTCTATAGTTATATTAATATTTGTGTAGGTATCTATCTTTCTTGTGTGTTTCTTTCAGATCTAAAAATTCATGTTTTTCTTCAATTATGAAAAATCCCTGGCCATTTCTTTCTAAAAATAATTATTTAAACTCAGCCCTTTTCTTTTTGAGATCTCTCTTTAGAACTTCTCATTCTGTTTTCATTTTTGCTAATTTCATCTTAACTTGGTTAGTTTATAACTTAATGTAAGCTTGTAGAAAATTTTTTTCAGATTTCTCTTTTACTTCATTGTTTCAATTTTTCAGTTCTCTTCAATCTACTGTTTCATTCAGCTATTCAGTTTAAAATTTTTAAAGCAGGATTTTAATGTCTAGATTTTTAGTTTGCTTCTGAAATTTCTAAAACTGAAGGGTGAGATTTTTTGGCTGGTGAAAATGTCTTTATTTTAAAAACTGTGATATAACTTTATTTTCTCCCCTATACTCCCCCTGCATCATAGATGGCAGATATGGCAGATAGAATTTCTGAAACTATTTTCTGTAAGTTCCTCTCTCTCTCTCTCTTTTTAGTTATATTAACCATTGGGGGTTTTTCCATCTTGTTTTTCCAGAAACTTCCATTTAAATATTCTAGGTTAGTAATCTTTTTCAGTACCTAAGTACTAATCTTTTTGTACTGCAGATATTTATATACAAGTGATTTTATATTTTTAGTTCTAAAGTCCATAATTTTTTTTTTTGTAACTAGAGTATCATGGATTTAATGTTCTCTTTGATCTGCTAGGTGTATTATTTACAGTTTTTTTTACATTTTTGTTATTGTTCTAATAACTGTTTTCCCTGTTAGCTTTTCTGATTATTGAGTTTGGTGCTCCTCTAATAATATTTTTTAAAACTTTGTATGCTCATCCCTGTTTTTGAGTTTTCTACTAGTTATTTTCTGATGCTCTACTGGTTTCTCAAATTCCTGTCTCAGTGGGTCATGGGTAGTGGTGAGAAGAGCTACCATACACCAAAATTTTGACTTTTTTTTTTTTTTTAAGATTTATTCATTTATTTGGGAGGGTACAGAGGGAGAGAATCTCAAGCAGACTCCCCGGAGAGTGTGGGGCCTGAAGCAGGGCTTGATCCCACAACCCATGAGATCACAGCCTGAGCCAAAACCAAGAGTCAAAAGCTTAGCCAACTGAGCCATCCAGGTGCCCCCAAAATTTTGACTTCTAAGAATGAGCCCTTACTGCTCTTCCAGAGTCTTGCCAGTGGCCTGTCCCTTTGGAGCAAATTGTTCTACCTGTTGTTACAGTGTCAAAAAGCAAGTATTTCTGTTGCCGGTGCTTAAGACTGTGAGTTACACTCCTGCAATCATTTTGCCATTTTTAATCTGTTTTCTTTTTGTGTGTTTTCATCACAGTATTGCTAAGGATAATTAAATAATCCTTTATTCTATAATATAATTTTCTTCTAATTTTCAAAGCTTCTTTAGCTCTTATTTCCTTTCTTTGACACATTTGACTTTTGAATTCTCCCTCCCCAATTCTTTTTTAGTTCGTTTGTTTTACTTTTACTTCTGGCAATTCTCTCTCTCTCTCTCTCCTTCCCTCCATCCCTCTCTCTTTCTCTCTGCTTTCTAATAAATTTTTTTTATTTAATTTATTTTTGACATGTAAAAAGCTGAACATTTTTTAAGTATATAACTCAGTATGTTTGATGATAAACACATACCCACAAAATCATCACCACCATCAAGTCCATAGACAAATCCATCAACGCTCAAAGCTTTCTCTTGCCCCAATTACCAGTATTAATTTTTTCTTTGGAAAACACTTAACATAAAATCTACTCTCTTAGAAAATTTTAAGGATACAATACATTATTCTTAGCTATAAGCTCTATGTCATCTAGATCTTCAGACTTATTTATTTGCATAACTGAAACTCTCCAAATCAAAAAGGGAGGCATAAAATTGTCTCTTTTTGTAGTTTACTTGGTCATCTATAAAAAATCCTAAATATTCCACTAAAAAATCTCACTGATAAATAAATTCAATAAAGTTACAGGAGACATCAACATACAAAAATCAGATGCATTTTTATGTACTATGTATGAACTATCCAAAAAAGATAGGAAAGCAATCTCATTCACAGTGACATCAAAAATAAAATACATAGGAATAAATTTAACCAAGAAAATGAAAGATCTGTACACTAAAAGCTATAAAAATATGATGAAAGAAATTGAAGAAGACACAAATAATCAGAAAGATACCAACAGTTGATGGATTGGAAGAAGTAATATTGTTAAAATGTCCATACTACCCAAAGTAATTTACAGATTCAATGTAATCCCTATCAAAATTCCAAAAGCATTCTTCTGAGAGATAGAAAAAGTTATCTTGAAATTCATGTGGAATCACAAAAGAATCTGAACAGACAAAGCAATCTTGAGCAAGAAAAACAGCTGGAGGTGTCACACTTCCTGATTTCAAATTATACTACAAAGTGATAGTAATGAAAACAGTATGGTAGGGGTGCCTGGGTGGCTCAGTCAGCTAAGCAGCTGCCTTCGGCTCAGGTCACGATCCCAGGGTCTTGGGATCAAGCCATGCACCAGGCTCCCTGCTCAGTGAGAAGTCTGTTTCTCACTCTGCCCCTGCCCCCAGCTCATGCTCTCTCTCCCTCTCACTCTCTCTCTCCTCTCTCTCTCAAATAATTAATAAAATCTTTAAAAAATAATAGAGAAAACAGTATGGTTTTGGCATAAAAGCTGACACATAGACCAATGGAACAGAATAGAAAGCCCAGAAATAAACTGAGACATATCCAGTCAACTGATCTTTGACAAGGGCTCCAAAAATACAAAAAGGGGAAAGAGCAATTTCTTTAATAAATTAGTTTGGTGAAACTGTATATCTACTTGCAAAGAATGAAGTTTGACCCATATTTTTTGCCATACATGAAACCAATTCAAAATGAATTAAAGACTTAAATGTAAGACCTGAAACCGTAAAATTCCTGGAAGAAAACAGGAAAAAAGCTCCTTCACATTGATTTTGTCAATGATTTTTGATGTGGCACTAAAAGCACAGGTAACAAAAGGAAAAATAAAATGGGACTACGTCAAACTAAAAAAGCTTCTGCACAACAAAGGAGATAAATATGAAATCAGGATCGTGAAGAGGTATCTTCATTCCCACGTACATAGCAACATTATTCACAATAGCCAAGATATGAAAACAACCTAAGTTCCATCAATGGATGAATGGATAAAGAAAATATGGTGTATACATATAAAGGAGTATATGCAGTTGCAACCTTTAAAAAGAAGAAAACCCTACCATTTATAGCAACATGAATGGACCTGAAGGACATTATGCTAAGTGAAATAAGCCAGACACAGAGAGGCAAATACTGTATGATCTCATTTTTACATGGAATCTAAAATGGTCAAACTCATAGAAGCAGAGATTAGGAATGGTGATTTCCAGAGTTTGTGAAAAGGAAGAAATGAGATGATGGTCAAAGAATACAAAGTGACAGGACTTTTGAATTACTTAATTTTTTCTCAGAAGTTTTTCTTATCATATTTTTCCATTTAATAAATGATAAAAATCCTCAGTCTTATTTCTCAATTGGCCATCCTTGTTTTTCATGCTCAACAACTACCATGTGATTTGCTCAATGCATATGGATTACCACTTCAGCCTAGATCTTACTGTCTAGTATACCTCCAACTCAGTATATACTCTAGATTATTATCCATTAGCCCTGAGCATTTATTATAAATATGTGATCACTTAGAACTTTCCAGTTTCTGAACTTATTTTCTCATTTTAGAATCTATAAATACTTATAACAGCAAAGTAACAGAACCCAAACAATAAAAACATGTTGATATTACAGTTAATGTCTGAGGAGTTCATGAGATCTGAATTTTGTCTGTAGATAGAAAGGGACTTACTGTGGGCCTCCTGGTGGCACGTCTGCCTTCGACCCAGGTCATGATCCCAGGGTCCTGGGATAGAGTCCTGTATGGGGCTCCCTGCTCAGTAGGGATCCTGCTTCTCCCTCTCCCTCTGTTGCCCCCTCCTGCTTGTTCTCTCTGTCAATTAAATAAATAAAATTAAAAAAAAAAAAAAAGAAATGGACTTACTGCATAGCATAGAAAATCTCTGAGTAGTTCTGTCCTTCAGTTTCTGTGGTGGAAACTGCCCTTATAATATTTTAGGCATAAAACATCTGCATAAAGCCATGGTTATCAGTAACAAATATTATTCTAAATAGCAAAGGCCATACCATAGTTTGTCCATATTTGAACTTTATCCGAAAAAAACAGTAACTTGGAGATACTGGTGTAAAGTAAGTGGTATTTGCCTCCTAGGAAAATTATGCCTCCTAGATGGTACTGTTTTCTCATCCAAAATATTCATGACTAATGGCCAGGTATTCCTTGCATACAGTCTCTGCAACTGTGTAGAATAGGTGGGGTTTCGGGGAATAGAACCTTTGCATTCTTTATATGAGGGACATTCTCATTTCTGAGTCTCTGGTTTTTCTCTTCTCTTTCATTATAAGCTGTTTGTAATTTTGGGGGCATTGAGCCATTCTGGTGTGGTGTGTAATTTGTTTTGTTCAGCGGTTTCTTATCATGCATAGATGAAATGCCTTTTTTTATCACTCATTTAAATTATTGTTTTCCTCTGGTGATGGATTTTTGCAGCTTCTGTATTTACTTTATTACTTGTGACTGAGGCATGTTTTCATACTGGGAACTGAGCAGAGATTCGCGTTTAGTATTAATTCATCATCATTCAGCACTACACTCTCAGCCATATCTCTACGCAAAGAAAGGGGCAAGGAGTCTATAGGTTAAATAGTTTCAGTGAAATAACTCCTGCCTTCCTCCTAGCCTCAGCCTGCATTGCAAATAATGTTACACTTTTACAACCTATATTAACATAGTCTATTTCCTGGGTCCTATATTTCATACGGTTATGTTTTTGCCTTGAGCAGAAAGGAGACAGTGGTAAAATGACATGAGCAGTTTTCTTCCCATCCTTTCTTTCCAAACTCAAATATGGATGTAAAACTTTTATGGAATGTCAAACCTATCCCTGAAGATTTAAGTGAGTGAATAAACTATTGTCAAATTTCTCTAAATCTATCGAGGCTCTTACATCACTAAAAGAAGAAAAAAGAATACAAAACAAAAACATGAAAATGTACAGATGTGTTCTTAGCATCTTATTTCTTCTAAATTTTCTGCTTAGTTAATTCCAATGGACCCAAACTTCCTCATTCATTCTTGAAGTTAAATAATTGGAAAGTAGTTTTAGTTGTTTTTAAATCCTATCCCCATTCTTCAGTAGAACCACTTGGAAATTGTCGTAGAAGATAAAAACCTATCCTGTTTGTTAAGATTCTCAGAGGAGCGAACTCCACTTACCTCCTTGTTAATGATCCCACATCGCTCACCGCTTGCTGTTTTCTAAAGCCTAACTAAAATCCTGAAAATAATCTGAGTCTACTTCTTGTGTTCATTCAGAAGCAAATATAACAATTCTTTTATCAAGTCATAGTGCTAGTCTCTGTAAAGCATGCATATTTGAGTCAGACACTGATCTTGCTGTTATAAAATGGTTTAGCCTTCCAGGGTTACCTGGCTGGCTCAGTCAGTGGAGCATAATGACTCTTATCTCAGGGTTGTGAGTTTGAGCCCCACATTGGATGTAGAGATTACTTAAATACATATAAAATAAAATAAGATGTTTTAGCTTTCTAAAAGAGATAATAAGCTAGGTGATTAAACAACTATGGAAAATACCTTACAAAAAAAATATTCACATAGTGGTATTATTGTTCAGAGAAATGTTCATTTTCTTTCAATTGGAGGGGTGTGGACTTCCTCTTGAGAAGAGCTGAGCTCAGTAGTATTAATGCTTGAAGAGTTGTATGAAATCAGGGCATTGGGACATATTATTTAAGATTTTGGATGCCAGTAGAAAGATTTTGAAGTTTATTCTGGCAGGAGCGTTTGGACCCAGGTTCTGTCTTATGGGTTTGGGCCAGCTATAGAAACATTTCTAAGCCTCAGCTTCTCATCTACAAGATCATGATAACAACATACAGGTTTCGACATATCTGTGAGAATAAAGTGAGATAAAATGTACAAAGTGTTTACCATAGTTCTTGGCACGTAGAAAGTACTCAGTAAGAAAAAGAAAGCTGATATTGGTAATGATGACAATTATAATACTATTTTTTTGTGACAATAGCAAGCCATCAGGAAATTTTGAGCAGTGAAGTGTGAATATAGTCATATTTCAAGAAAATTAATTTAAGAGTGGTATGTAAATGTGACTAAACAATGGTGATCTAGGAAGTAAGGAGGATAGTTTTATGAAAAATATTCTAGATATTTTTTTGAAAGGCTCAATTAAGGGTAGGGACAATAATGAAGAACGACTGTGGGAAAGGTAATGGAGACAATATTAAGTCAAGGAGAAAAATTTTCCTTTTAGATAGAGTGAAGTTTTGTATATTTAATTAGACTTTAATTCATTTTTTAAGAAATCTGGTTCCTTTTGCTTACTGCTTATATTTTACAAAATATTTGGCACCCCTGTAACTCTAGCCATGTCTCTCTTGTGTTCTGCGTTAAAGTAATTAAAACCTTCATCTCAATCAATTTCCATAAGGCTTTTCAAAGGTTGGCAGGTGGCAAGTAATAATCCTATCAATTGAGTAATTGAATTTCACAAAATTTAATTTAGGACACATGTTAAACTATAGTGTAAATAGATCATTATAAATTATAATTTTACTTTCCTTCCATTTCTTCAAGAAATAGTCATTTCTAGCACCTGAATGACAAGGGGAATTTGTCTGGAAAATTTCTCCAAAAGAGAGTAGTATAGACTTTATTGGATTTTGGTAAATTTATTTTATAACAGTTGAGAATTTGTATTCAGGGATCAAAAGGACCTGTGTTCAATTCAGAGACTGTTACTTACTGAATATTGGACCTTGGGCAAATGACCTTTTCATCTAAGTCAGCTTATTTATCTGTAAGTTAGAGGTAATAGAAGTAATCAATCACAAGGCTATTGTGAAGATTAAAGAAAATAAAATATATATCACATTGCCTGGTATATAAAATAGTATTATTTTAACTGCTTTTATTACCATTAACATTAAGCTTCAAACAATGCTATATAATCTCCATTCGTTGTGCCTGAATTGTTCATAGTCCTATTTTGCTCCATTTACTTCAACTCTTAACCACCAACCTACAAAGGAATGAGAAACTAGTTTTGTGTTATCAAATTTGTTTCTAAAAGGCTCAACTTTGAGGGCATATGTTACCAGTTGTCAAGATCCAAGATCTGTTGAAGAATTGCTTAGATATCCAGAGTTCATTAATCAAATTTCTTCCATAGCAGCTAGGAAGGGAGTTAGCCTCCAAACAATATTGGATACTACAGTAAAGAAATTTTTAAGACATGAACTCAGCTAATCTTGCATTCAATTCCTATTCTGTGTCTTGAGGGCAAATATGAAGTCATTATTATTGTTCTGAAATATGTTGCTTTTCTTCCTCTTCTGACTGCTTAAGTCTTACTACTAGTTTGTTTTCTAGTTAATCTTCTCCCAGGAAATCTTGTTTCCAATGTTGTATGCAAATAATCAGAGATAAATAAGGCAGGAGGGACCCTCAAACAGATCTGTATCTAAACAGTATCTGACAGATGTCAGAAACTGCATAATTTCCTTTGGTGGTCTGCTGTTGTGCTTATCTTGCCTTATTTTCTGAAAGTTATGTCTATCCTTGATCACTGGCTGCACTTTAAACTGATTTAATCTGTTCTTTCCACTTTAGAGATCAGGAACATCTGGTTACTCTCTCCTCCTTACTAATCCTTTACACATTTGAAAACTATTAATAAATTACCACCAAATTTTCTCCCTTGCAAGCTAAATTATTTCAATTTTTCAATCTTATCATTACTCAAAAGACCAATTTGCCAACTCTAAAATCATTTTTATGGTTTGTGCATCGCCTCTTTATTTCTCCAAACTAATTTAAAATTAGAAACTTTAAAAAAGACATAGTTTTATAAAAAAAAAATGATAGTCATCATTGATGAGCAGGTGGAGAAATTATGCTTTTCAGAGTTTATGCTCTGGAAAAATTTTAAACTGTGACCCAAAATTATATATCATTTCCAGGATAATTATTTCCAACATGGGCTTAAAAAAATGCTCTCTACTTCTGTTGGTCTTCTGTCTCTAAATTCCATAAGCTCCAATCCATACATAGTCTACAGAATGAATTACACACTTAGGGGAAAAACTGTTTTAGCTGGAAATCTAAGATGCTCATATCAATGTATAAGTTTTGTAATATTCAATTCCAGAGTATGAAGTAGAAAAGACCCGATGTGCACATTAAGTAGAAGTTTTGGTAAAAGAAAAAAAATATGCATATACTTGTATCAAGAGCAGAGGTGTTTATTCATAAACCTCTCTCTGTTTTCTGTCCCCCAAAGTATCACCTTTAAGATTGTTCATAGAAGCCTGTGCTTTATATTTAAGGAATTTATCACAGTTTGGAATGTTCTATTTCTTTGTCCCACAACACTCTAAACTTGGTGAGAGCAGGGACCTTGTGCATTTCTCTTGAAATTGTATCTCTGGTGTTTGGCATGTAGTAGGCAACCTAGCAATACTTGCGGTTTGCACAAATGAATGATGTGTTATTTGTTGGTTGTGCCTGAAGAAATAAGCCATTGCTACTTCCCTATTAAGTCTGAAATCCCGCTGTATGTATTCTATTAAAATATGTGATTAAAAGCAAACATTTTCTAGGAGGAGATAATATATCATGCCATTATTGAAAGTAAACATGTTAACTCAAATTTATTCACCCATTCTTAAGAAGAAAGAGAAGACCTATGACAATGGTAGATAGCAGAGGTCAATTTTGATGAGTGGGAGGTGGGTACAGGATTTGGAGAAAAAATGACGTTGGGAATCAGCGGTCCTTTGCTACTTTAGCTGGATTCTATAGCAGGAAGACCTAAATAACAAGATAGGTCTTCTGTGAAATGTCCTCTCTTTGAAGTAAATGGGTCTGGAGAGTTTCAGAGGTGGGAAGACACAATAGGGCTGGTGAATACAGGTACAACTTGAGTAAACAAGTACAACAAGAGTGCATGGCTTTTTATCAAAGAGGCAACATTAGGACTTTGAAAATAACCCCTCTATAATAATTTATTCCTTATTGCAACTTTTCTATGATAAATATGCAAATAAAAAATTCTCAATCTGTATTGGTACAGGACAATTCTCTTCACTTTCTAATCATTTACAGGGAGCCTATGCATCTTATCTCATTTATTTCTTGTTTCTGCAGGCTAGAAATGTAATTTCCAGCAATATTCTTATAATACAGTAGCAGAAATACATTATAACTATTTTCAATATAAGAAATAGTAATAAAAATAATCTAAAATCTACTAGAGTCTAGATTCCTAATCTTTATGCAACTCCAAATAATTTACTATATCTATAAAATATAAATTCTTGTTAAAATGTATAGATTTATATGAAAATATATGTAATATAATAAAATGTGTCATGGGAATGACATTCACTTCATGGGAAGTGAAAATGGTATACTACTGGACTAAGAATTAGAACCCTGTGCTTTATATTTATGGAATTTATCACCGTTTGGAATGGTGTCACTGATGCTTTGTAACATGGAACTCATCTCCGGCCTTTCTTGTGTTTTAGTTGTCAAATCAGGAACCTGGTCTTACAAGTACTTTTTAAAAATTTTCACATCCTTGGGCCCCTGAGTGGTTCAGTCAGGTAAGTGTGTGCCTTCAGCTCAGGTCATGATCCCCGGGTCCTGGGATCAAGCCCTGCATCTTGCTCTCTGCTCAGCAGGGAGCTTGCTTCTCCCTCTCCCTCTGCCTGCTGCTCCCTGCTTGTGCTGTCTCTCTGTCAAATAAATAAATAAAATCTCCAAAAATTTTCTCACAGTCTGAAAAACGCACATTTAATATTCCCTGTCCCTCAACACCGATGTAAAATGGTATCCTGTTCAGAAATGGAGATTTCTCCTCTGTTTCCCATTTCTGCTCTCAGTGTCCACACACAGGCTCTCGTTACATTTTCTTTGAGATTGCAACATAGTTCTAGATCATTCTACTTCCTCTTCCATGGTTGCTCCTTTTTTTTCCATATCGCTGCTGCCAAATGCAGTTTAATGAAGCGCTGGTTCTCTGCCAGATTTCCTTGTTTAGGAACTTACATAGTTTATTATTACCTATCACACTTTCATCTTTTCTTTTTTTGAAACTTTTGGACCTATCTGAATCAGATACTGTGTGCTGCTTTCCAAATATGCATTTCCCCCTTATTCCTTCTTTTCTGATACATAAGTATTCCACTGTGGCCGGTTGAAGATAAAATAAAACAGAACATGATTCCCGGGTCCCTGGTACAGGGAGGTGACCATGTGACATAATTTTGGATAAAAAAAGGTGAGTTTACTGGAAGCTTTTGGGAGTAGTAGGTTTCTTTTTCCCCTTCATCTGCCTGGAGCACAGATACCCTGCTCATAGGGCAAGAACTGTGTTGTAACCAGCACACTGAAGATGGTAAGACTGGCAGAACAGAAAAAGAAAAGGCTCCGGGATCTAATAGTGTCCTAGAGCTGCTGTACTGTCCTAAACTGTCCACCTCCAAATTTCTTATTGTGTAGGGTAAATAATCTGTTCTTTGGCTAAGCCTCTATAATCAAGTCTCCGGTATGTGCATCTGGACATTATATTTAACTGATACATGCTCCACTAATTCAGCCTTATTTTTTACCAGCTTCCATAACCCATATTTCTGTTATGCCATTGCAGTTTGCTCCTATCCATTTCTATGTTTTGGGTTATGTATTTTTATCCCTTTCTACCCACACTGAAGAAAGGTTCTTTCTATTGACATTAGCCTTTCCAAATCTCAGCCATTCTTCAAGTCCACTCAAGTCTCACCCTCTCCATGAAGTCTCCTCTCACAAACCAACCTGAATCTGAATTTCTACAGCACATATGCTTTCCATCACACTACACTACAATGTTATTTGTTCTGTAATTTTGTTCACTTGTGTTAACACTTTAGAGTACATATTCTTTAAGGGCTGGACTGTTTGTAAATTTATTAGAATATATGTTCCTGAAAGGCAGAGCCAAGTTTTACATCCAACTGAGTTCTTCACTCCCCTCTTCCTCCAGCACCACTATGCAACATGAGTGCTCGAAAATATTCTTTGGGTATGTATACATTCATACATGCAGAGACTTAGGGCATTTTAAATGACTCAGTGATTAATGATTAATTATATTCTAAATTTATCTTTTTAACCAAGAAATTTATCCTTTAGCACTATCCTTTATTAGAGGTATTCTCGCTCTCAAATGTTTAGCAAATAATTTAAAACAAAACCTGTGTGATCTGTTTTCTCCTATCCAACTTACTGATTGTTGTTGTATAGGAATTTTGTGGGGGGAACATTTATGAAGTTGACAAAAACTTAACCTTTGTGTCTAGTTATTGCCAGAAGTCAGGGAAAATGTAATGCAAAAGTAATAAATTATATGTTTGTTTACATTTCTATCCTCAATCAGTTACATTTGAATAGGGAGATACTTAGAAAACAAACCTTTGGAGAGTGAAAGAGTTGCAACTTAAAGATTTTCTGGCAATCTTAAATCTTTCTAATAAAGAATCTTGTATATTATTTTAAAACTCTAATCACTCTCTCTCCTAGGTCTGGATGAACAGATTGTGTTAGTATTAAAATCACAGCAGTCATTCTAACATAAAAATCACCAAGGGAAAAATAAAGATATGAATGCAATAGGATTTTTTCACACTCTATAAAGTTTTCCTCTTGTTAAGCTTTAAAGATTTTCTAGTGTTTGCCCATATTAGCACTATTTCTTAAAATATCTGACAGTTGTTAGACTGCCTACAATAAATGCAGTAGTACTGAAAATAAGGAATGTGCCTACACCAGCCATTTGAAATGAAGTACTTTGGAGAAAGTGGAATTGTTTCATTCTAAGGAAGCATTTGCAGTCTGTGTAGGCATTTACTGTTTTATGTGCTTTGTATTATGCAAGCTTGGAATGTTCTTTCCATTCAGTCCTCTTAATTTTTTAAAGCACACTCCTGCTCTTGTTGGAAGAAGGCAGTCTGTGGTTCATGGCAGTGCTAACATAAGCTGGCATCACACTACATGGGCCTTACCTGGTTTTCTGGCTAATTGCCCGTGAATGCCAACTCAGGTATCCCTTCTCTACACACACTGTCTTCTCTGCCTCACCTTTCATGTTTGTGCTGCCTTAGTTCCAAACTACAAAATTTATATTGTTACATTGTTAGCTTGACATTTAAACTTGTACCTTTTGGGTTCTGTGGATGAGTAGTGCACCAAGAAAGTATGAGAACTTTTTCCATAATGTACCAAGGGCAGGTGGAGGCTATGATGGGGACGTATTGATCCTTCCTTCCTGGAGTTGGCTATCGGTGGCATTCTGTGGCTCCATGGTCTCCTGGTCTCGACACCAGGAGGCAGATCTGTTTAGAGGAGCCTGATCAAGTTGTACACCAGCTCTAATTGGCTGAAATGCCTTTGGAAAACTGAAATGAATCATTCATCTATATTACTTCAGATTTTTAAGTGTTACCCCTTTATAAAGCAATCTGTTCCTCTATATATTTTTAAAAAGGGAGTATAAGAGTACAAATTTAAGGAATAAGGTAATCTTTAGGTTAAATTTCCTAAGTTTAAAATATTCAAAAGTCCATATGATTTTACTCCTTACCTTGGCCATTGGCGATGAGTAAGTAAGAGGTAATTAAGAATCTCATAGCAAGGGATACTCACAGGTCCTTACAGAATTAAATAGATTTGAGCTGTTAAGAAGTTCTGGCCACAGAACTCAAGAGTCAGATGCAAGACTCCAATCCTTGAAGTGGCCTTGTTCAGAGAACAAATACTCCATCCCAGAAAGACACGTAGTTATTTGGTGGGTTACCAAGTCAGATACCCAAGCACAAGGAGTTGAGTTATCAGAAGGGGATTTTTTTTTTCCATTGTGTGCCCAGAGCATAAAGTGAAGGTCAGAATAGCAGCAACAAGACTTCAGTTTTGAAATAGAGCTAGATAAATTCATCCATGTGTAAACATGACCGATTTGTGAGCCCATATTTGGGATCAAGGTGATGAGAGAGTCAGCGGCTAAAACTAGGTATGTATATATGCATGTTTACGTCCATTTGTGGAAATATTGCACATGTGCAGGCTTTTGACTGCTTCTACTCCCTGTCAAATATGCAACTCAGATAAGAGACGTCTGTTTTACAAAGATATGTATTTTGCCTGTGACCTCTATTTGATAGCCTAATATTTGGAAATAACCTTAATTTTTTGAAGACACAAACTATTTGTGTGAAGCTCATACGTTTTTCTTGGATTTTTAAGTGTGTATAAATCATTGTTATTATCTCTAAGAGGTGGTTCTTAAGGTCAAATTCTGTCAGCAGAACAGCAACAGAGACAGAGGACGTGGTAAGTACAGCTGCAGTCCTAAAGCTATTCTGGTCTTCAGTGCTTTCTTTTTGCACTCTTTGCTGATGACCAATGTTGAGGAAAAATGTAGCTTTCTTTTATCAGTTTCTATTTGTGTGGCAAACTTTGCTTCCTTATCTTTCCTAATTTACTAGCCACAATGAGTTTAGCTTACTTGCTGATGACTGTACAATTTTCTTACTTCCTATAATGTTATCTGTGATAACAGGAATGATCATAGAGATCTGAAGGTGCTTTGTCTAATTTAAAAACAAAAGCAAATTCTGTTAATTTAGGACTTTGCCACGCATCCAGCTTTCTTCTACTTTACTTCTATATAGTGCCATCCACATTGGTTTAAATTTGAAAAATGTTGTTTGTTTTATTTATGAGACTCATGATTAAACTGCAAATATCTCGAGGGTAAAAGAATTAATGTATTTGATATGAGTGAGGTAAATAAGATTTTATCCACATACCTTGGTGTTTTAACCTAGACTGAACCCCCTCAAAAGGAAGTAAATGGTAGGGTCAATGCAAGATTCTGGGGTATCAAAGGTAAAATAAACTAGTGCTATGTTCATTGTTCACTGCTGTTTGATAATCACATTGTCTATTGCTGAAATACTGGTCAAAAATCATCTCCTGGGAACAAACCTAAATGCCTTATTTTCTATATCCATGCATAGAGCACCAACCTGTGGACTGCAGTTCACATACCTGCCTGTTGACTTCAAACAATATAAATTGTCTCTCTCAAAACTAACCAAAAACAGTAATGAGATGTCACTTTTGTTTTTTCTAATAAATTAGCAAAATTAAAAAGAAAAGTTTAATGACTTTTGTTTTTAGGTGGGGAGAAATAGAAATAGATACTCCAATGTAGTTTTGATAGGAATATATGTTGCAACAATATTTCAAAAAGCAAGTTTTATCTGTAAAAATTTCTTGGATCTTATGACCCACTAATCTAAAGAAGCTGTTCTACAAAAACAATAGCATGACAAATAAAAATATAGAAAATGTAGACATCACAGCATTTGGTGCAGTCTTACTTTTAATAAAAATTGGAATTTGCCTAAATTGACTTCCATAGGAAAATGGTTGAATGAAGTATGGTACACACATACAATGTATGATCTCAGTTAAAATGAATAATTCTTTGTAGACACAATAATCTGGAAAGATGTACATGAAAAGTTTTTAGCTTTAAAAAGCATCGAGAGTACAGTTTGATTCCATTGTGTTAAAAAACTTTGGAAAATGTGTGTGTGTGTGTGTGTGTGTGTGTGTGTGTAAATATGCCTATATCTGACTTCATTTACAAATATATAAGAAATATAAATTTTGGAGGCCTGGAGGGAAATATTGAATAACACATCGAAACTTAGAAGTGTTTCCTTTGGTGGGGAAACACCAGAGCAAATTTCACTTCTTTCACTTAAGTGGGTAATTTTTATGTTTGGAGGCATCTTAGTATGTGTGTGTAGGGGAGGCATACTTTTAAGTAATAATAATAATAAATGCTACCAGTTTTGTACTCCTTAAAAATATAGATAAAAACACCTCTCTTTCAGTATTTGTACAAGGAAAAACAATTATATATGTAAAATGCATGCCATATATTTGGCTTTCAAATCCACAAACTGCATTATTATGAAACTGTTGTTTTCAATTATTGTAATGATGAGGACAATCTTATAATCAGTTTGGTGCTTAATTCACAATCATTATTAAGTACCCACAGTATAAAAGTCTTTTGTAATTCTTAAGACGATTATCAGAATCTTCCCTCATTTTCCTTAGGATCTCAGGATTTGGTAAGATCTATGATTCTGAGAGCGTGCTGAGCCTATACTGGAGAATAATCATGTATCTGTTCTGACCTTTTGACCTCCGGATTCCCGCTGGCAACCTTAATATACACTTCTAAGAATGTCTGTTAACTATTACAAATCCAGTTGACCTTAGCTATATCCAATTTGTAAGAATTGCTTAGTGAAATTCCAAGGCTCTGTTTTTCTTGAACTTCATCTCTCATACAACCCAAATGCTCACCAAATACTCAGTACATTCCATCAGTTATTCATACAGTCATACATTTTGCCATTTGTGTCTTTATCCCTTCGCCAAAGTACCCAGTTGCACCCCCATCTCCCATTTATTGCTTTCATTGAATTTATCAGAAGTTGTGATTTTTTGGTCTTTTAAAAAATATGTTTACAATTTTTCATCTTTGCTAGAATGTAAGTTTCAAGACAGTTAGGATAATGACCATCTCATTCACCATTGTTCTGTACATTTAGCACAGTTCCTGATGTGTGTGTGTATGGCCGCTTGGATAAATATTGGGCAAACATTTTAAAATTTAATTTACTTTCTAATTTATTCATTGAACACATGTTTATTGAGAGTTCTGTTTTGCCTGGCCTTATGTTTAATGCTGAAGATTCAAAATTTATGTTAGATCCAACTCGGGTAGCCCTCCAAATTTGAGTGAGAAGTGGAATTACTGATTTTTATGCCAAAGTCAAAACTGAATATTTTACTGCCTGATCAAACTCATTACTTTTCCCCAAAAGTACTTGAGGTATCCTTTTTATTCTCAGCCTGAGATTTAGTATAGAATATTCAAAACCTAGGTCACAATTTTCTTTTGCTTTTGTTTTCTAACACTTATGAATATTATTTAGGAAATGGTAATACACTAAGTTAAATTTCCTGCTCGAAGCAAAGCGAAAACATCTATAAAAGATCTGTAAGTGATAAACACAATTTTTAAAGAGAGCATAACAATTTTTATATAAATCTCAAATCAGTTAATTACCTATCTCAAATACTTGTTTTATGTTAAATCTTCAAAAATTAAAGAGATAACTGTTGGAAGGTGACAAACTGTGAGGACTTTTCTTGTTTCTAAGCTTTTTTTTCTGTAAAATAATAGGCTTATGGGAATCTCTCTTTCTATAATTAGAGAAAAACTGACTTCTGTCTAGATTAGAGTACTAAAGCAGATTAAAAAGAAACTCTCCAAGTCTCACAAATACTTTATGTGGGAGACATATCTTACAGAGCCTGGAATTTTTTCTTTCCTTCCAAAGTTCCTCAGTTGAAAGGGAAATAGATACCTACTGACTAATGCAGGAAGAATACCTTAGGCATACATTTCATGTGATAATTGCTTTTCTTTTGCATTTAGGAACTACAGGCAAAAGTGAGAGAAATGTAGCTGGTTTTATTACCCAGAGGGAAAGCAATCACTATGCTTGTCAGGTCTATGAACATTTCTCCCATCCTGGGAAATCTTTGAAAAGTAAAATCATGTTGGTGGCTATCTTGCAGTGCAGTCGATTAAAGTCAAGTTGTTAGATTTTTCCCTAAGAAATGTCAGCTACTACCATTACCAAGTATCTGACCAGGTCACATGGAAAATAAACGTGTTCACTCTATACTATCTGCATTCGTCAGGGACTGAGCTAAAAAGAAAGACTGATGGGTATCTCATGGATATTCTTTCTAGTTTTACTTGGGGCAAATTATATTCATCCTGTAAACTCTTTTACCACAAACTGTTCTCTTTTGCTGCTTGATTTGCCTCTAAAATATAACGACAATACAGAACTTTATAATTTAAAAGTGTAGATCAAATGCAACTGGTTTGTACATAGGCCGGATGAAAATTTGAAAAAATCTGCCTCATCAAACATTAATAGAAAAAAGATACAATTAGAGACTGGCTGTTCTGTTGAGACTATAACTAAATTTCTGATTTTAGTTTCTGTGGAGGAGAGAGTAGCAGAAAGAGAGAATGAGTGAATAAGATGGTAATTGGGTTTCTCAGACTGTTCTATTTGGAAAATGTCATATTTCAGAGATTCTGCTGCCTTTCTTTCCAGGATAGAAGGTGAGATTCAAGAAAGCTTTTGTGGGTATAGAAAGGACAAATTGCCTCATCAGTCATCCACTCCATCTTCAACTACTCTAATAACTCTCATTCCAGTGCTCAGCTGAGGCACAGACTCAAGGCCAAAGTCTGCTCCTGAAATAAAGGAAGAATAGCGTGTATTTTTTAGACTGGAGAACTCGGGAAAAATTAAAACAAAATCTACTGTTCTAGCCCAGTGTATTTTCTCAGAATGAGTTTGTCATGATCTTAATCCAAATTCTTTGTTTGCCAACGCTTGCTTTTTGTGATTGAGTTATCTCTAATTTTAGCCATTTGTACCCTGTGATATTGTTTCCAGTTATTAGAAAAAGCAATGAAAATTGCCAAAGCCTTTCAAGGAACATTTCTCTTAGGGTATATAACTTTATCTGCCCTGCCTCTAAATTTTTAGCAAAGGGCAGTGACATCACCTGAAAATGACTTCAATTCTAATATTTTCTTCTATAGATTTTGTTAAAGATGTACATTTGATTCTTAGAGAGATGCAACTATGAATATTCTTTGAAGGTTTGTTATTACATTTTTACTTTACTAAAATTTCATCTCCATAGATGGAACTATTCTATCACTATTTTGTCCACTTCTGTTTTCAAAGGACTCCCAGCCCAAGGAATATTCACCATAATTAGTTTTACAAGTATTCCAACTATATTTGGTCTTTACAGTGTTCTCTATTATCCTGATTATATTTTTCTTATCTCAGGTTTCATTTATGTGAGAGACACAAAGAAGTTTGTGCAAGTCACATCCTTGCCATATCTAATTATATTAAACTCACTTCACAGTGGAAGCAGTAGTGACCAAAACAGAAAGGACGGAAAGAAGGAAATCTTCTTCATTATTTTACTCTTCTCTTGCAAATGAGTAAGTCTATTTGTATTACTTTTGACCTGTTACTTGAGATTTTTTTTAAGCTCCAAATATGAATGTTTTNGAAAGAAGGAAATCTTCTTCATTATTTTACTCTTCTCTTGCAAATGAGTAAGTCTATTTGTATTACTTTTGATCTGTTACTTGAGATTTTTTTTTAAGCTCCAAATATGAATGTTTGTACATGGAGTACTTGTTTCATTATGACTGAAAAAGTAAGTTTCTCAGCAAAGTGGTACAGCGTCCATGCCAAGAAAATATGAAATTATTGACTCTTCAGGAAGGAACTAACTTCACAAAGGAGTCTCATAATAAAGGCATATATGTAAATTATTAACAAAGCATAGAACGTGTTTAGCTCGGGAGTTTCCATTGGAAATATTAAATGTAATCAATTCAGATATTTGTGAAAAGAAAAGCTAGACTCTAGATGAGAGGTGGAACCATTGTTGACTAAAGACCAGTTTCTTGGCAGTGATGACTGAAATTAATACTATGAAGTAAACAGCTAAAATGTCCAATTGTGAACCAAATCTTGTGGAACTTTGGATTCAAAAGATTAACTACAAATTACGGTGATTTTAAGGCTTTGCTTGTTACTCTTTGCTTAAAAGTTTCTTTGCATTTCTGAAAATATACCATCAGAGAATTATAGAAAGTTAAGGCTGAAATTGTGCTATGAACTACCAAATCTAATGAATGTTCATTCCGGAGGCAAACATACCAGTGCTTCACTTGTGTTTACTTTAATTCTGCAAATGTGAAATATGATTTCAAACACTCTTCAAATATATGTTTATTTGTCCATTAAATATATATAATTCTGTTTCAAATTTATAATGCACATATCTCTCTAAAAATGAAGTATTTATTTATTTGTTTTGTCCTAAAGGCAATCTCCAAATGTTGCCATTGTCTTTGTTAAATAGGGACATGGCTTTATGTGGGGAAAAAGATGGACAGTGTGCATAAGTAACTTGCTTTTAAAGGTAATTGCTAATTTCCAGATCATATACTGAGCCTACATCATTTTTCAGGTAATATTTTATTGGCATATCATACAGAATGTGTTTTATAGTATAACTACAGAAATTAAGACAGAAATCTGTTTAAGTAACCACCTATGCATGCTGCCAGCTTAAAGTGGGGCCATTTGGGGTAACTGACTATATGAGGCAGTAAGAGCTGGAACATATATCTTATAGTTTCACACAGGATTTATTTTGTGTGTTGAGTAGTGCAAAAGAAGAGAAGAAGTTGGTAAGCTACAGCACCAAAAATGCTTTAGACTGTATTTTTGTTACTCTTCCAAGTGTTTTTTTCCAGACTATACCTTGAAAGAATTTAAATATGTATTTCATACCTATATCGCATATACCAAGCAAAAAGCCTATACTATATAATATAAAGTGAATATAGGTGAAAAAAAAACATGATTAGGAAGTCTCCATTTTATTATAATACCATATTATGAAGCTTTCCTTGAAGATTGATGTTTATAGTGAATATAGTTACTCTTTGTCAAGGGCCATGGGAAACTGAGATTTTAATTCTGTGGTTACCTACCCATCCCCAAACCCCTCCTCGGATACCTGTAAAGGTGCTGGCAATCAATATGGGTTTCTACCATCTGTGTTAAAATAATCTCTTTCTCTTTAGCAAGATTTCTGCTCCTTCCCAGCTATACAGTTTCTAGTACTGTGAAATATTTCACTTACCTGTTCCACTTTTTTATAATGTTCTATATAGATTTCTAGTTTATTCCCTATGAAAATTATATTGGTATATAAATATTCAAATGTATGAATTAAGATAGGATCACCAGCTTATTCAGGACTTTTTTTTCTTTGATAGAAACACATGGCTCTGTCCCTGAACATAGGAAATTGGGCAGATTTTTGGGGGGGTACTAGTGTTTAATCCTAGAGCTTAATATGAAAACAAAAAAGAAAAATGAGTCACCATGGGTGATTGGAGCAAGAATGTAGAAATTGACCTAGTTTATAATCAGTAGAAAAGCAGAATATCAGTTTAACTACCTTTTATGCCAGTAGGCCAGGGAACATACTCCTTAATTAGAAGAATATAAACTCTATTACTTCCAACATATTTTTAAAAATTTAAGCTACTTTATTAAAAACATTGCTTTCCTGTTTTTATATGTTTCTGTATGTGGAGAACAAGTGACACAGACCTACAGGCATAAACACAAGATTATAGGGATTCTGGAATGCTACAGTATTTTTGTCTCTAATTATTCTACTGAAGATAACTACTTCTATTTCTTTTTAATAATGTCACATGGTAAATTAGTATAAAGAAATGCATAATAAAAGACTTGTGCCAACATCACACATCTAAATCCTTTTTAATCCATGCGAAAGCAGACTTTCCTCCCTTTACTTTTAACAAGGTTAATTCATAGAAATCTCTATAGGACATTTCTCTTGATTGAGAAAGACTTGTAGCCATTTAAATATTAGAGCTGTGCTGGAATGTCCATAAATAATTCCTACTCTCCCACAAACCAGAGTGCTAGTAAATGTGCAGACACTGCAGATTTTTACTGTTTTCTCGCTTGCATTCATATTATAATAAATGAGAATAGATTTCTAATATCCATTTCTATTACATGCTTTAACTGAAGCTGTGGGGGTAAAGTGAAAAATTTGCTATAATTTGAGATACTGGGAAGGCCCATATGCTTATAATGTGGGCAGAACATTCAGTATTTCTGCTATGTGTTTTGTTGTTGTTGTTTGTTTGTTTTTTTGTTTTTGGAATAGCTTAAAATGTTCTGGGTTTGCTAAAGGTTGCAGAGCATTCAAGCACCGTTTGTTAGTTTAATTGTAGCCCTTTCTGTTAATATTTTTTGGAAGGATGAACCAGTTTCAATTAAAAAGCCCGAACTGAGAGAAAAATTAAGCCAAATTGAAATGTACACGAACAAGTTTAGATTGTGCACTCCTTGGCATTATTTTCTTTCCAGTGGATAATTAGCATGAAAATGCACTGTAAAATTGAATTATAAGGAAGTTGTCTCTCTATCCACAAGTGAAATTAAAATAAATCTGGTATTCAGGACAATATGATTTCTTTTATAAATGTTGATTTGCTTATGTCTCAATTGATTTCTTTACTATGGAGGAGTTTAAAGATGTGAATTTCCACGCCATCAACTTTTTGGTAGAATATAGACCTGTATGTCCCCATTATTTGGCAATGCACATCATAAATACTTGCCAAAAAGGGATTAGAAAATCAATGACAGAGTTGGAATGTGGTCTCTGAAGACTCAAATTAATGGAATTCTGCTAGAGACATAAAAGTTGTTTCCCTGCTGTTCACATCTGTTGCATCCAGGATAAAAAGAAAACGTGATGTGAAGAGCTGATGCTTGCATAGCTGACTCTCCCTGATTTGTGCTGATGAAGCTGGAGCTTCAATCTTGGGATCTTCCACTGCACATTGTCATCAGCAAGGTAGGAACACATCCCTGAATTAAATTAGAATTCAGTGTGAAATCTGGTTTGTTTGACAGAAATTCACTTTCTAGTCTAATCTGTAGAAATGCAACTGTTTTAAAAGTACTACAACAATAGTTGGAAATATTACTAAAGGTAATCTCCCCGCAAAAAAAAAAAAAAAAAAAATGTACTTTTTGAAAAGTTTCCTCGTAGAGAGGACGAGGAATCATAAATACCATACAAAAGTTAAGGCCACAACAAAGGTGAGGAAAAGTCCTGGTCATAACCACAAAAACCTGATGAAGGGACATAATTAAATGTTTTATAAACCTTGAGTTTATAACCAGTTCTAACTCACACTGTTTTTTTTTTCTTTCCTTATCTTTTTTCCTTCTTTTTATTCTTCTTTTGCATTGTACAAAGATCTGCGCTAGTCTTCTAACTCCCGAAGAATAAACATAGTATTAGTGTCAGGGATTTCTTTAACAAGATAAGGAGCATAACAAGATAAGGAGAAGTTTGGGTAAACTGATGAATTAAGAAGGATATTCTGTGGGACAGCCAAATTCTCATGTAACGGGAAGTCCCTGACTTTGAGATACAAACAGGAGAGTGAATAAAATGTAGGTGGCAGTTAACACCATAGACATAGGTGAGATCATTTAGGGAAGAAAAAAAAAAAAAGTAAAGATAAAGGGGTTAAGTGAAGAAGAAAAATATCCAGCAAAGATACTGAGAATAAATAACTATAGTGGCAGGAAAAGAAGCAGTGTCTTAGAAAGTAGGAAGTAAGAACTTAAAGTAAAAGGGAATGGTTACTAGGGTTGCATGCTACAGAGAAGTTAAGTCAAAGTTAGGGTTGAAAGTGGCTATACAATTTGAATATTGCCAGCTTATTAGATAATTACTGGAGAGAAAAGTGAGCCAGAAAGAGATTTTCAAGATAGAAAAAGAAGTAAACAAACATGAATTAAGCACTGAAAAATAGTGAGAATAACCTCTTAGCAAACTGGACATAGATAAATGTGAGGAGGATAGATTGAACCATGGTCTTTCTAAATGTATCATGCATGGAGCCTATTTGGGAGGAAAATATATGGAGAAGGGATTTAAAATCTTGAACCCCAGAAAGTATGTGCAACAAGCTCTTTATTTCAGTGATTTGAAGTATAGGTGCTATGTTTTTATTCCTACTTGAGATTATAAATTAGTGGACTTGGAAGGAAACTTGTCTTGATACAAAACAAATTTAAAAGGTAAGAAGTAGAGTTCCAAGACTGGATACAAAAATAATTCAAGATGGAATACAGGAAGAACGCTGTGCTAGAAAAGTTAATGATAATCGTCAGCAGCATGACAGATGGAAAATTATATGAAAAGATAGAAACAAAAGAGTCAAGGAGCAGTACAGATTCCTCACAAATTATCAGACATTTTCAAATTTTAAAAAGAATTTGACTTTCAATTTCTTATGGAATTATAATGAGTGTTTGTAGTCACGAGAGGGTTGAACAAAGCCATGTTGGTAACCTCAGAAAGAAGAGATAACTGGAAATGTCGGTTCCAAAAGGAAGATGGATGTACACACTTTCCTGGGGTGGGGCAAAGTAGGCCATCCTCAAGTCCATCGATCCTCTTATTTATTTATTGGTTTTTCCTTTTATCAGTTATATTTGCACATAGTATAAAGTATCAAATATTTCTACAGGTTTATTTTGAGAAACAGCATCCCCCTGCAATTCTTCCTCAGCAGTAATTCTTTCTATTTCTTTTAGCTGGTAATTTTGAATATCAACTCAATGTCTCTAGATAATTGCCTTCTATTATTAGTTTGTTTTTGTTTTTGTTTTAGAGCATTATATTTTGACATCCAACTATGGAAAATAAGGACTTAACTCTTATTTTCTTTTCTGTTTTCTCTACTTTTAAATTTTTCTTCTAGAGTTAATTTTTCTTTCTTGCTTAGTTTTCATATGTGCATGTCTCTAATTCAACCCAGACTTTTGTCTATTACCTATTACCTATGTCATCTGTCAAGACACTTTGGTGCATTGGGTATTCTGACACTTTACTTTTTATGAAAAAGTCTCATGTAGAATAATCTCACCTGTTACAATCTGGATGGGCTGCCGCTGTACCTGAGTACAACGATCATCCTGGAATCTCTCCTCTGCATCATCCTCAGAACACTTTCATCACTCTCTTGCATTTTGTCTTTCATTCATCTGTCCATTAGTCATCTATTCATATTTTTTGTCTGTGTGTGTAATTTGATAGGTACTGTTTTAGGTGCTGGCTATATACCAAAGGGGGGAAAAAGAAATAAAATTCATTACTCTCATTGAATTTATATTACAGTGATAGTCAAAAGAGAATTCCCTTCAGTAATATTTTCCACCTCTACATGGATGCCTGATAAGAAGTATAAGAAAAAATAAATACTCATGGTGTTCTATGGAGAAATAAGTATTTCATTATAATCATAGCTTATCATGTACTACCTAAAAGCAATTTGAGAAAGTCAACAGAAGTGTACTTTTCCATCTTAATCTTTTCTATAGTTTACTCCACTGTCTAAATAGTGTTTGGGAGGCACTCAAGATGAAACCTCTTTCAGAAATTTTGGAACTCGCTTAGTAAGATTCTGCAAAAAGCATTAATGGACTTTTCTAATTTTTACCTCAGAGAGAGTTATGTGAACTTTGAGGACCATGGGGAAAATATATTTTTTAAGTTTTTATTAAAATTCCAGTTAGTTAACATACAATGTCATGTTAGTTTCAGGTGTACAATATAATGATTCAGCACTTTCATACAACAGCCAGGTTTCATCATAGCAAGTGCACTCCTTAATTCCCATCACCTGTTTCACCCATTCTCCCACCCACCGCCCCTCTTGGTAACCATCAGTGTGTTCTCTATAGTTAAGAATCTGATTCTTGGTTTGTCTCTCCCCCCCCGCCCTTTTTTCCTTTGTTGTTTCTTAAATTCCACATATGATTGAAATCATATGGTATTTGTCATTCTCTGAATGACCTATTTCACTTAGCCAAATACTTTCTAGCTCCATCCATGTCATTACGAATGGCAAAATCTCATTCTTTTTTATGGCTGCTGAGTAATGTTCCGTTATATGTATGTGTACACACACACACACACACACACGTATACACATATACACATATACATATACATAGCACTTCTTCTTTATCTTTTCATCAGTTCATGGACACTTGGGTTGTTTCCATAATTTGGCTGTTGTAGATACTGCTCCTATACATCAGGGTGCATGTATCCCTTTGAATTAGTATTTTTGTATTCTTTAGGTAAATACCTACAAATGCAATTGTTGGATCTAGGATAGTTCTGTTTTTAACTTTTTCAGGAACCTCCATGCTGTTTTCCAGAGTGGCTGTCCCAGTTTGCATTCCGTGCAGTGCAAGAGGGTTCCCCTTTCTCCGCATCCTTGCCGGCACCTGTTATTTCTTGTGTTGTTGATTTTAGCCATTCTGACAGGTGGGATGGGTTATCTCATTGTAGTGCTGATTTGTATTTCCCTGATGATGAGTGATGTTGAGCATATTTTCATGTGTCTGTTGGCCATCTGGATGTCTTCTTTGGAAAAATGTCTATTCATGTCTTCTGCCCATTTTTTAATTGGATTATTCATCTTTGGGGGTGTTGAATTGTATCAGTTCTTTATATATTTTGGGTTCTCACCCTTTATCAGATATGCCATTTGCAAATATCTGCTCCCATTCCATAAGTTGCCTTTTAATGTTGTTGTTTCCTTTGCCATGCAGAAGCTATTCATTTTGATATAGTCCCAAAAGTTTATTTCTGCTTTTGTTTCCCTTACTTCAGGAAACATACCTAGTAAGAAGTTGCTATGGCCAATGTCAAAGAGGCTGCTGCCTATGTCCTCCTCTCAGATTTTTATGGTTTCAAATCTCACATTTAGGTCTTTAATCCATTTTGAATTTATTTTTGTGTATGGTATAAGAAAGTGGTCCAGTTTCATTCTTTGCATGTTGCTGTCCAGTTTTCCATATACCATTTGTTGAAGAGACTGTCTTTTTCCCATTAGATATTCTTTCCAGCTTTGTCAAAGATTAATTGACCATATAGTTGTGGGTTCATTTCTGGATTTCCTGTTCTGTTCTATTGATCTATATGTCTGTTTTTGTGCCAGCACCATACTGCTTTGATCACTACAGCTTTATAATATAACTTGAACAAAGTCCAGAATTGAGATGCCTCTAGCTTTGCTTTTCTTCTTCAAGGTTGCTTTGGCTGTTTGGGGTCTTTTGTGGTTCCATACAAATTGTAGGATTGTTTGTCCTAGCTCTGTGAAAAATACTGTTGGTATTTTGATAAGGATTGCATTAAATGTGAAGATTGCTTTGGGTAGTAGAGACATTTTAACAATAGTTCTTCTTCCAATCCGTGATCATGGGATGTCTTTCCATTTCTTTTTGTCATCTTCAATTTCTTTCATCAGTGTTTTATAGTTTTCAGAAGATCTTTACCCCTTTGGTTAGGTTTATTCCTAGGTATCTTATTATTTTTGGTGCAATTATAAGTGGGATTGATTCATTAATTTCTCTTTCTGGTGCTTCATTATTGGTATTTAGAAATGTAACAGATTTCTGTATGTTGATTTTGTATCCTGCAACCTTACTGAAAACATTTATCAGTTCTGTTTTTCGGCGGTCTTTCAGGTTTTCTATATGGAGTATCATGTCATCTGCAACTAGGAAAGTTTTACTTCTTCCTTGCCAGTTTGGCTGCCTTTTATTTCTTTTTGTTGTTTAATACCAAAACCAGATAAAGACTCCACTAAAAAGAGAACTGCAGGCCAATATCCCTGGCGAACATGGATTCAAAAATTCTCAATAAAACACTAGGAAACTAAATCCAACAATACATTTAAAGAATCATTCACCACAACCAACTGGGATTTATTCTTGTGTTACAAGGATGGTCCAATATTTGCAAATCAATCAGTGTGATATGCCACATTAATAAAAGAAAGGATAAGAACCTTATGATCATTTCAATAGATACTGAAAAAATATTTGACAAAGTACAATATCCATTCATGGCAAAAATCCTCAACAAAGTAGGTTTAGAAGAAACATACCTCGACATAATAAAAGCCATATATGAAAAACCCACAGCTAGTATCCTCAATGGGGAAAAACTGAGAGCTCTTCCTCGATAGTCAGGAACAAGACAGAGATGTCCACTCTTGCTACTGTTATTTAACATGGTCCTAGCCACAACCACCAAGGAATATTTATTTATTTATATAGTTTTATTTAAACATATTTACTGAAGTGAAAAAAAAGTCACAGGTAAGATACACAGGAAAGGACAAACACAAAAAAAGCAAAGGTACCGTTAATACTGTCATCACTCTCAACTATCCTTGAAATCAAAAACAAACCCCAGAAGCTAGATATAAATTTTGATTAAAGAGAATGGGAATATATTTTACATATTTGCTTTTTTTCCTAAATAAATATTTTGAAGTATAATATCTGCTTTTGACTCCTTTGTTTCCCATGTAGTTCTTAGACTCTTTCTGAGAAAGGGTATTTACAGGTAAGTTTTGCAACTTTATACATATTACAATATCTTTATTTTCCAGACACACTGAATTGGTATTCGGTCATCATAAAATTTTAGGTAGTTAATACTTTCTCTCAAAAATCATTTCCCGTGTGGTGAGGAGTAATGCTATGCTGATTTCTTATCTCTGGCTTAAGACTTGTTTTATTCCTATAGAGTCTTTTAGAAGCTTCTCTCTCTTTAAAATTGCATTTTCGGAAATTCCAGAATGATGTGCCTTGTTGTGGGTCTGTCTTCCTTGAACAGAACACTTCGTGGGCACCTTTAATCTAGACTTTATATCCTAGAGTTTAGAATAATTATTATTATTATGAATGTTAATAATGTATTCCCTCACATCTTTTTTTCTTTCTTTTCTCCAGAAGCCCAGTTATGTGGATGTTAGTTAGGCCCTTTGAAAAAGGCCTCTAATTGTTTGCTCTTTTCTCTCCTACAATTCATTCCTTTGTCTCTGTGTCAGAATATCTAGGAGATAGCTTCAGTATTTTCTTCCAATACATATTAATGAGTTTTTAGCACTGACACCGAAATGTTAATGTTCAGAAATTCCTTTCAAATTCACTGAATGTTTCTTTGCCAAGGAACCCCTTCCTCATTTCAGAATTCCTGTATCTTCTCTTATCTTTCTGGTAGATTTTATTTTTATGTTTTCTTTCCTAGGCAGTGATTTTTCTCAAATGTTTTCTTTCTTTTAGTTTGTTTTTGGTGCACATCTTTCATAATAGCATCTTTGCAATCTTTTTAGTTATCCTTTGTTGTTTGCTCAGATTTAGAATCGCAGCACTGTAAAACTTGTGAAAGCACTGGGCATGTGTGTAGAAAGTGCAGATAGGAGCTTTATTTCATATGGGGTGGTCTAAATGCATATGTTAGTTGAAAATATGCTATCATGAGCTTTCTTTTCTTTTCCTTTCTTTCCTTTCCTTCTTCTTTCTTTTTCTTTCTTCCTCTCTCTCCTTCTCCCTCTCTGTCTGTCTCTCTGTGTGTGAATGTGTGTGTGTATGTGTGTGTCTTCTCTTAAGCTACTAAGATTCCTGATACAAGAGTCTTCACATATTTTTTCCTTAAAAAAATTTTTTTTTCCTTAGGGAGCAAAGACCTGGCTCATGTTTTGGTAATTAAGGGAACCCAATGGAGAAAGGGTGCTGAGTATACATCAGCAGCCTTTATATGCATGCACATATTTTTCTTCAGTCTGAAGGATGGTGCCTAGTTTGCCTACAATGAGACTCTACTATTACTTATTCTTTTTAACTTTTTCATTCACAAAATAAATGTCCAGTTGTTTTGCAAACTAGGGGAGGAGACATCATCTTGTTAAGCACAGCATGGGAAGGGATTGGATGCTAGAGTGCTTCTTGAACAGGTTTTCAGCTAGTCTTCCTTAGCGTGGCCTTCTTGTTCTTCATCCCAAATCCAGGATTGCCTGGTGACTTTCAGGGTTCTTGGCAAAAAAAATAAATTGGTTCCGAATCATCCCATTAAGAATTTATGATTCAGATTTCTTGCCTGTATTAGGTATTTCCACTCATTCATATGTTTTCCAGCTTACACAGTTGTGATACTATTGTCTTTTTTCTCTCTTTTCACTTTTGTGGGTTAATGACTTTTAAAAATTCATTTTATTGTTGGTTTGGTAGAACTTCATTAGATAACAAAATAGGTATGTGTAGATTTGTATATTCAACCAATCCCCTCCTTAATTTCTACTCACCTTCAGCTTTTTTTGAAATATTTTGGGATGATTATACTAACCAACACCATTACAATATCTGACAGTGTTAATATTCAATACACATTTGCTAAATTAACTAAATACATGAAGAATGAATGAATAAAGAAAACTTGACTGTCTTTCTAGTGATATTGATGAGCACATTAGTAAGTATAATAGTAAGTAGAAGCATTTGGGAGCATATGTGGGCTATTTGCCACTTGCAATTGAAGGTTACAATTTGAAAGAACACGTATTTATGAGCAGTGAACAGATGGCTGTGGATATGAAGTTAAAAATAGGATTTTAAAATTCTCATTGTCGAAGACATTGGTTCTTACAGTAGTCAGAATAATGTAGTTAGCAAAACATTGCTATTTGATCAGAATAATTTAAACAAATATCAGAGAAGGGAATGCTCAAAAAAAAAAAAAAACCAAAAACAACAAGAACCACAAACTAGATTTTATAAAAGAAGGAGGTATGTCATATTAATAATCATTGTAGAGGGGGGCGCCTGGGTGGCACTGCGGTTAAGCTTCTGCCTTCAGCTCAGGGCGTGATCCCGGCGTTATGGGATCGAGCCCCACATCAGGCTCTTCCACTATGAGCCTGCTTCTTTCCTCTCCTACTCCCCCTGCTTGTGTTCCCTCTCTCGCTGGCTGTCTCTATCTCTGTCAAATAAATAAATAAAACCTTTAAAAAAAAATAATCATTGTAGAGAGAATGCATAGGAATTGCTTATAGATAAATAAAGATATTGATGTGCAGAGCTTCAATAACTGTTTACCAAAACTGCAAATAAAATGAAGACCTGATTATTTTAATAGAAGTAGGTAGATATGTCTTCATGGTTATAAGAGAAATTCAGTGGAATGATATTCATAATTGGAATTTGGCCGTTACTTTTAAGAAACAATTCTAGTCAAAGAAATTGGGGGTAATAAAGTATATAGATGCAAAGTAATCCACAAACCAAGTGGGGACAATGGTTCTCACCAGATGGCCCATTTATATACCAATTCTTGCAATTCAGGAAAACCATATACCAGGTTCTGGGCAATGGATTATGGGCAGAAGTGATACGTAACAGTTTTGAGACAGAATGATGAAGATATACACCGGATTTTCTGGTTGGCACTCAGTGAATTGTGACATTCCATGTCTTAGAGATCTGGTCAACCTGGGACCTTTTGAACGACTACATGGAACAAGACTCTTCCCACTACCAAGCCTACCTGGGCACATATCATGAAAAAGAAAGAAACTTACCTTGTTTTTAAGAAATTTATGTTATAGTGCATTAGAACCACCTAATTAAGATAAATACATTAGTGAATTTACCGATGACTATTTGAGTGATGGAAAGCACAGTTTAGCAAAATTTTAGCAAAGAAGGAAAACATACATGTGAAGTGAGAAAATCTTATCCACATTTTGACTGGAAATTGTATTCACTTAACACAAGAAGAATTAATCCTTTTTTTATTTGCCTGGCTGAAAATTCAAGAGTTTGAATATCTGTCCACAACGGTGATGGATAATTACTAAAGGGTAGTTAGGGCATGGAACTATATTATTAGCATACAATGATCATGATTATGAAAAATACAAATACAAATTAGGACATACAATCAGATATATGAACTTCAGGAAATATGTTAAACCTTTATAGAAATAATAGAAATCACACCATAGATTGAAATAATAAAAAAGAAACAGACTGAAGATTGGAAAATGTTTGTTTTTTTAAAAAAAGTAAAAAAAAAAAGGAAATATTAAAATGTCAAAGATAAACAAAAAGGAAAACAAGCAGCTAAAAAAATTACCATTACCCATGTAGATTGCTATTCTATCAGTTCATATTTTAAAAGAATGAGGAAGAAACATACAAGCAAATTAAGAACATTGACTTAAACCTTACTAAGGATATTGACAATGAGATTAGATCTAGGAGTGAGCCAAGGGTACCAGAAACAGAGAAGATTTTTAAATTTTGTTTTGATCATAAAAAAGACCCACAGGGCTCCTGGGTGACTCAGGCAGTTAAGCATCTGACTCTTGATTTTGGCTCAGGTCATGATCTCAGAGTCCTAGGATGGAACCCTGCATTGGGCTCCCTGCTCTGTGGGGAGCCTGCTTGTCCTTCTCCCTCTGCCCCTTCCCCCGTTAATGTGTGGGCTCTCTCTCTCTCTCAAATAAATAAATCTTTAAAGAGAGAGAGAGACCCACAACTAAGGCAATGTTTGCAGAAAACAAAATTAAGTAGAACTCAGTTTTATTTTGCTGCATCAAAGATGGTCTTGAAATTGATTAACATTGTATATCTTGCTTTAATGAGGAAAAACATATGAGACATGTAGGGGTATATAAAAAGTCTACCCAGGAAGTTTAATTTCATCATAAACATTTCAACATAAACATCAAGCCTATGTAAATTAATAGAATAGTTTAAGAAATACAGAGAAATCACAGAAATGGGAATAGAATAAGAAAATGAAGATGGGCTAAGATTGCAGTTTTCAATAAAATGAATTCTGAGAATTATAAACTAAGTATAGTGAGCATCTTCAGAAAAAAATTAAGAAAATGGACTCTTAAAGATATTGAAGTAATCATAAAGGAATATAGAACCAGAACCAATTCAATAATATAGCAAGGCTTGCTGAACTGATTTTCCTTATTTATTTATATTTCAGAATTTTAGAAAAAAAAATAATATATTCTCATATAATACTTATAGTGGCACAGTTTTTTTTTTTAAAGGTACATTGATGAATATACAGGGTCACATGGATTCTGACCTCTTTGCCAAATATTAGTAAGGGATAGATGTCTATTGTCTCATTGTTCTACAGTTGGCCTCTTCAAAATTTTTATCATGATTTTAATGAAACATAAAAAAGCATGCTTATTGAATTTGATAATGACACAGCTCAGAAATCATGCTAATGATCTGAAATACTGAATCCTTTATTTGAATAAATTTGGAATGACTGGGGTAAATCTGAGCAAGAAAAATTCCAAGATTTCTCAGGTGACCCAAATACAGATTTACAAATAGAAGCATATTGAGTATAGGAAGCAGGTTTTATTTCCGCCCTCTGTGATATGAGGAAACTGTCATTCATCCAGTAAATATTTGTAAACTCCCTACTATGTGCCAGGAACTTAGTCCACTGAGGATCTGTCAAATAATAAAAGAGATCTAAGCCTAGAGAGGGAAGAGCCATAAAAATGTTAAATATTTCAAAGTCTGTAGTTAAGTAAAGAGATTAAAATTTTCTGTGTAGTTCTAAGAGATAAGAACCAATGGCCAAAAACACAAGATATATTAGCTATAAAGAAATACTTTCTCTTCATTGAAACTATTCATCGATAGAGTAGGGTGCCTGGTAAGATTAAGGCCCCAACCTCTTTTTGATTAAACAGGCCAGATTCTTATCTGGTGTGGATGTTGATCTGACATGGAAGATGCTACTTGAGTTTCTCAAAAGATTATATCCATTATCCCTTCCCAGAGTCTATAGTTACGTAATTCTTACCAGGCAGGTATTAGAATGTATGGCATTGGTGCGTACATTGCTTTAAAAATACTGGTTCGGGGGGCGCCTGGGTGGCACAGCGGTTAAGCGTCTGCCTTTGGCTCAGGGCGTGATCCCGGCGTTCTGGGATCGAGCCCCATCAGGCTTCTCTGCTATGAGCCTGCTTCTTCCTCTCCCACTCCCCCTGCTTGTGTTCCCTCTCTTGCTGGCTGTCTCTATCTCTGTCAAATAAATAAATAAAATCTTAAAAAAAAAAATACTGGTTCGTGTCTTGCAGAAAATTGAGGAGACAGGATAATGGTAGATATAGTAAATATAAGTAACTTTGGGTTTCAATTACAAAAACAATAGAGCTGTTGTGAGAAATAAAGCAAGCAGTGCATGTGTAACTGAACTAATGTGAGTTTGCTCCCTGGTGAGTTATCGGTAGAGAATGCACCAGGTGGACTTGTCACACAAAGGAAACTATATTTGCAGCAAATAAGGAGATAACAGGAATCTTTCAAAGCCATGACTCCTCAAGTGGGAGTGAGTGGGTTTCTTTCATTTTAGAATCAGGATGAATATTCAGAAAGGGAAGCTTTGTCATCACATGTAAAGGTGGGCATAAGGTTGCACAGGCATACTTAGAAAACATGCCTGTACATGCATCCCATGTTATGGTAATGAAGCTTATGTTCTCCCTAACATGGAGACTAACATTATAGCTGGGGGCCTAAAATGACTTCTTTTTCTGGGGACCCCTAACTCTTCCTGCTTACACATGAGTATTACACGTAGCATACTTTTATACAACACTGAAGTGTTATTGTCACATTTTGTTTTTACTGCAACATCCACATTTAAAGAAAGACACATAAATTAGGCTAAGCTGCAGGATTTTCAATTCTTATATTGCCTTATAAAAATACTGCATCTGTAAATGAGAGTCTATTGGGACAGGAATAAGTTGCTTGTTTTAGTTAAGGGAGAAATCTGCCATAGGAAGGGAGTTAGATGTATGATTTTGATTCCCTGCAGGATGGAAAAGATGATATCATTAGTATTAAAAACCCATCAACACCCAGCATGTTACTGAGGCTGTGGTTGGAAATGCTAAGTGATACTGACACACAAATGTTTTCAGGGTCATTTGCAGAAAGAGTGTAGAATCAAAACTAGACACTTTTAGACTTGCTGAACAGAAAAACGAATTTGAAAAACAAAATAGTTGAGTTTGCAGAGGAATAGTCCTATTTCAAGGTTACTGTTAGTTAAATGATTGACACCAACTCTACACCTTTTCCCTGTTAAATAACAGGAATTCAATTGAGTAAATTTTAAAGATCTAATTGGCTTTATAGGATGATTCATGAATCAGGCAGCATCCCCTCTAGCAAGTAGAAAAGAGTGCCAAAGGGCTACAAAAAGGGAAAGGTTTTAAAAGGTGGGACAAAGCAGTCATAAACCACCAAACAAACAAAAAGGATAATTTGGGGGCAAGTCCCCTTGGGGGACAAGAGGGTCTTCTTAGATTACATTCCTGGGAAAGAATGAAACTTCAGGTATGTTAGGTGTTTAGCCCCAGTTTGGTAATGTGGGTCTAGCACAAGTGATTCCATTTTAGGCCTGTGGTTTTCTTTTTAACATCCCACATGCACAACAGCACAGGAGAGACGTGAAGTATGTTAGCTGTTTACTCATTTAAAAGTTTAACCAATTGATTCCATAGAGATTCTGGTTTACAAGGTTAGAAAACCTTTCTACTCTAATTCTTATTTCCCAGAGTGACCACTATAAGATTAAGGTGAAAAAGAGCAACATTGAAAAAGAAAGCATGGAATATCTGAGTAATAATTCCACTTTAATTAGACAAGTTTATATTTGAAACAGAAAGTCCAATGGGAGAATCAATTTAGCTTACAACAGTTTATATTATTTTTACGTTCATACATTTTAATTTTAACTCCTTTACAAAACATGCCAATAGTAGTTTAATTAATTTAATCCTAGATCTTTCCAAGGAAAGATTCTTAGATCAATATTTCCAATGCTTTGACTTAATATGTTAAAAATCTTACCCTGTACTTCTCTTTGCAGTTTTCCAGCCCTCAAACTATGAAGGAGAACAGAATTTGCCACACCAAATGTGTCTCTTTAGCATAAGAATTATTTTGAGCTGGTAATTTTTTTAAAAAACAGCAGACATGGGAGAAGTTCTAAAACTAAGTTAGCCTTTTGTAAGAGATATTTATACTTATAAGGGAAATTTCCATTTGTAAAGGTGTCTTCCTATCTGTTCCAGAAAGAGGGATATAACTCCTCAATAGAGAAGGCATGGACCAATGGAGAAGATATAATAACCATACCCTCGTTTACTGTGCTTTGCCTGATAACTCCCATAACTGGCTCCCTACCTCAAAAATCTACATATGACTTTAGAGGGAGATGGTATTTAAGGTAATAGATTGAGTCATTTTGGGAGTTACTCAGTTTTCTTGGGTGTCCCTCATGTAAACTTCTGTTCATTTTTCTCCTGTTAATTTGTGTTTTATTATAGGGTGGTCTCAGCCACAAACCTAGATGAGTAGAGAGAACATTATTTTTCCTCCCTACAACTGCTTTAACTCTCCTTGTTATGCCTCATTCATGAGAAGAATAGGGAGCCTAAATGGAGCACATTTTGAAACTAAAGGCCAATGCCATTGAGTGGCATGCATCACCCAAAAGTACAGAATCTTAACTTCCTTCCTTTTCTTCATTTCTTTGGAGATAACAATTGCAAGTATTTGCCAAGTAATTTAATAAGTCTTTAAAGTCTGAAACTGGGAATTTATCACTGTACTTAAGTTTCAAGGCATAAATAGTACTTACTTTGACAGTCACAAACTTTACAAATAAAAAGAAAAAAAGAAAGCTCTAAATAGCTCAGCAGTAAATTCATCAGCTTAGCTTCTCACTCTCCTTTTCTTTCCAAGCTAAGCCAGTAGAACAATTGTTGCTGTAACTCAAGCAGAAGTAAATGAAGTTGTTTTGTTTTTGTTGTTTTGTTTTTATTTCTGTCTTCTGTCCTCTACGAAAGTGGAAAGTGGTTTTTTTGTTATTGTTTTCTCAGTTGTTAATATGCATAGCAATCACCCAGGGATTCTATTAAAATGTAGATTCTGAATCAGTAAATCTGGGCTGGAGGCCTGAGATTTTCATTTCTAATTAACTCTCAGGTTATGCTGATATTGCTGGGCTCAGATCACATTTTTTGGAACAAGTGTCTGAAATCTTAATTTCTTTCTTCTTCTCTTAATGTCATCCTAACATTATTGTTTGAGTTGTTCTCATTTGAGTTTTCTCAGAATTGGTCGTATATCTTGGTATTTATCTTTTTGCAGAAAAAATAATCTAGTTTGTATTTATTTATTTATTTCTAACCTAATTGCGGTATTAATGGAGAAGTGGAGAATACGATGCAAGACGATAGATGCTATGGGTGAACCTGCAAGTGGATGTAGTATGAAGGTTGGAGGAAGCTCTGTAATGGAACCAACATGAGGTTGCTCTTTGGTGAATCAGCAACTGCACCACATCGAGTTGCCACACAAAGAAAATTTTATTTGCAGCATTCACACGGAATGCTTTTGAAAGCTGTGACTCCATGAGCAAGAGTGAATGGATTCCTTTTATTTAGAGTTAGGATGAATATTTAGATAGGGAAGCCTTGACATCATATGTAGAGATAGGCATAAGGCCGCATATCCATCTTAAGGAAACACGCCTATACACACATTGTATGTTATGTAAGTGTGTGCTCCTCTTGGGTGGAGATTTTAGTGTTATAATGTGATAAAGGTAGTTGTTGGTCATTCTAGAGGTCACTCCATGGTCCATCTGTGCAGGTGTTTGTCAGGGTTTAAGCTCAAACTGGTCTGGGTGGTCTGGACCTGCTGGAGGTCTTGCCAGGGCAGTTGCTGTTGCTCAAAGGGTGGTTTCACTTTGCATCTTCCTGAATTAAGAGATAAACTGAAAAGAAAAGCATAAGGAAAAATGTGGGACATAGGTGGGTGAGTACAAGCATTTGGGTAGTCAAAGTCAGGTCTTGGGGTCTAGCTGGTGACAGCTCCACAGCAGAGTGCAGAATGGAGGGACGCTGCTGAGTTTCATCTCTCTCCCTCTGTATTTTGAAGACCAGATCAATATAAATAGCTCTGGCTTCCATTCATTGAGCAGCTTCTGTTTAACAGGATCTACTTAACACTTTGAAAATATTTGTTTTATTTTTTTTTTAATTTAGAAGTTTATTATCCCTGTTTTGCAGCTAAGAAAAAATCATTCATCCCATTTGAAAGATGAGGTTTAATTAGTCTTTCAAAAGTTAAACAAACACGTCTCAACTCAGTTTCTGAGGCCAGCATTACCTGAATTCCAAAACCAGGTAAGAGAATACAAAAAAGAAAAAAAAAAGAAAAAGAAAATTATAGACTAATATCTCTCATAAACCTGTATGTGAAAATCATTAGAAATATTAGCAAATCAAATTCAATAATATAAGGAAAATACATAACGACCAAGTGAAGTGTAGTCTATGTATGTAAGACTGGTTCAACATATGAAAATCAGTCAGTGTAATGTACCATATCAGTAGGATAAGGAAAAAAATCTCACAATCATATCAATTGATGCACAAAAAGTATTTGAAAAAGCTAATACCATTAAGGATAAAAATGATCGAACTAGAAAAAGAGAGAAACTTCCTCAACTTGATAAATATATCTACAAACAAAATCTATAGCTATCGTACTTAATGGTGAAAGACTGACTATCCCTCTAAGATTGTGAAGATTTCAGTGATGTCCACTCTCACTGCTCTTATTCAGCATAGTATTGCAAATTCTAGACTATGTCATAAGGCAAAAAAGGGGAGAAAAGGGAAATAAAATCACATAGATTGGAAAGGAAGAAATACAACTATCCCTGTTTATAGATGATATGATTACCTAGGTAGAAAATCTTGATTCTCCTAACATAACTAAACTTAGTAGGTTCAGCAAGACTGCTGAATCAACACACACACACACACACACACAAATTGTATTTTTTTTTAACTCACAACCCTGAGATCAAGACCTGAGCTGAGATCAAGAGTCGAACACTTAACTGACTGAGCCACCCAGGCATCCCGATAAATCACATTTCTGTATATTGGTAAGGAACATAATGAATCTGCATCAAAACTTTAGTACCATTTACAAATGTTCCAAAGAATATGAAATGCTTACATGTAATTCTAACAAAACATATACAAGATCTGTATGCTGCAATTTACAAAATGTTGATGAAAGAAATAAAAGAAGACCTGAGTAAATGGAAAGATATATCATGCTCATGGATTGGATGACTCAACATACATGTTGGGGAGAAAGAATTTACTCTGCCTTTAAAGGTCCTTCTAGCTGGACTAAGAATCAGATTGACATGATCTAGGTTAACAGGAGAAAATAAAATTTAATAGCATACTTATGGGGAATCCACACAACATGGAAGTTTCAAAGACAGTGGTGCAGCATGAAGCTTTTATGAGCTGAGGAGAGGGGTAGAGTCTAGGATACAAAGGGGAGAAAGACCATTAGCAGAAAGGTGGAAGATATTTGGGAAACAAATATTACCTTATTAGGCAGATAAGTTTCTTAGGTAAAGAGAAATCTCCGTTAAAAAGATCTCTTCCTGGTACAACCAGGCAGTTCAGGGAAAGGTAAAGAGCTTCTCTGAATCTGCTGGGATTTGATTGCTTTTAATTCAAGTAGTATTCATCCCACAGTGCCCCAACTCGGGGCAGCCTTACCTTGGTCCCTACATAGGAAATATAAACTTAATGCAATCCCTATTAAATTCCCGGCAAGGTCTTTGGCAGCATAGATAGACATACTGTAAATGTGTATGTAAAAGGAAAGACCCTGGAATACCCAAAGCAATTCTGAAAAAGAAAAACGAAGTAGGAGAAATCACTCTTTCTAGTGTTAATAAGACTTACTCTGTAGTTAGAGCAGTGATAGTATTATGGCATAGTGAAATAGACATTGTAATACAATTACAGAGAAAGTTACCCAGACCAATGGAACAGAATAAAGTAACCAGAAATAGTTTCATATAAATATACCCAATTGATTTTTGACAAAGTTACAAAAGCATTCAATGGAGGAAAAATTGTGTTGGAGTAATTTCATATATAGGCATTTTAAAAAAAGAGAGAACCTCTATGTAAATCTCACACCTTAATAAATAATTAGCTTAAAATAGATAACAGATTTAAATTTAAAATATAAAAGTGTAAGATTTTAGGGGGAAAAGAAAGAGAAAATCTTCAGGACATAGGTCAAATGAAGAGTCGTCAAACTTGACACCATGAACACACCTGTAAAGAAATATTAATAAATTGGGCCAAATCAAATTTAGATTATTTGCTGTGCTGATGATCCTGGTAAGAGGATGAAAAGAAAAATCAGAGACTGGGTTAAACTATTTGCAAATTACATATCCAACAGAGGACATTTTTTTCTAGAATATATAAAGAACTCTCAAAAGTCAACATTTAAAAAGCAAATAATCCAACTAAAAAATAGGCAAAAGACATAACCATTTCACTGAAGAAAATCTACAGACATCGAATAAGGACATGAAAAAGTTTTTTCAACATTGTTAGCTACTGGGGAGATGCAATTAAAACCATAGTTGTAATCCAAACACTAAAATAAAAAAAAAAAATACCCATAACATCAAATGCAGGTAAGGATGTGGAAAAACTGGATCATTCATACATTGCTGGTGGGAATGTAAAATGGTACATGTAGCTTTGGAAAATAGTTTAGTAGTTTCTTTTAAAACTAAGGATGGATACTATATAGGACTCAACAGTTGCGTTCTTGGGTGTTTATCCCAGAGAAATGAAAACTTATAGCCACAGAAACTTGTACACAAATGTTCATAGCAGCTTCATTTGTAATGGGCCAAACTGAGAATTACTCAAATGTCCTTCATTGGGTGAATGGTTACACAGTCTGTGATATACCAGTACCATAAGATACTGCTCAGCCATTAAAGGAACAAGCTATTGGTATATGTAACAACTTGGATGAACTGTAAAGAAATTTTGATGAGTGAAAAAAATGCAACCTCAAATCCAATCTTTATCTTTATCTCCATATATATGTATTATATAGGCTTATTAAAAATCTAGCCTGCATATAATTCCTTTTATATAATATTCTTTTTTTTTAAGATTTTATTTATTTATTGGACAGAGAGAGACAGCCAGCAAGAGAGGGAACACAAGCAGGGGGAGTAGGAGAGGAAGAAGCAGGCTCCCAGCGGAGGAGCCTGATGTGGGGCTCGATCCCAGAATGCCGGGATCACGCCTTGAACCGGAGGCAGACGCTTAACAACTGCGCCCCCCAGGCGCCCCCCATTTATATAATATTCTTGAAGTAATAAAATAGTAGAGATGGATAAAAGATTAATAGTAGGCAGCGATTATGGGTGGAATGATGGGGGTGGGTTTGGTTATAAAGAGTGACATAAGGGAGCCCTAATTTATGGTACAATGCCCCATCTTGATTGTGGCAGTAGTTACAGGAAAGTACACATATCGTGAAATTGCACAGAAATTCACACACACATATACACACATACAAATGAGTGCATGTATAACTGGTAAATGAATTGTACCAATGATAATTGCCTGATTTTGATATTGATGTAGTTTTGGAATATAGGTGAGGTTCAGTGGGGTGGAGTCCAGAGCCAGGACAAAGAAAGAATTCTTGAGATGTCTTTGGTGCAAAATGGTTTATTAAAGCACAGGGACAGGACCCATGGGCAGAAAGAGCTGCTGCCCCCTGGGTAGTGAGGCATGGCTGATTATATATTATGGGGTTAGGGGAGGTAAGGAAAAAGGAGGTTTCAAAAGAACTTTGATATGCTACAGAGAACCTACAAGATACCTGAGGCCTTGCCAAGTGTCAGGTTGAGGTGGTTTTTCCCCTCTAGCAAGGCATTAACATTAAGATAGTTGGGAGATTCCTGGAAGAGTGTCACACATTGTCCCACCCAGGGGTGGGAGAGGTTGCAGGATGTCAGCACAGGATTTGTCTTTGGCCAGCCTTTTGCTCCCTCATCAATATTGTGCTTTGTTATACAAAATGTCAAAATTGGGGAAGGCTGGATACCTGGTGAACTGGACCTCCCTTTACATTCCTCAACTTTTGTGAGCCTATAATTATTTAAAAATAAACATTTAAAAAAATGTTAGTTTTTCAGTTAAAATCCTACTTATCTTGAAGGACATATTACTGACTTTCCAGCCTCTCCAGAGCACAGTTCTTATCCCTTGTTCCATACTATATTCTTCTAAAATCTAACAAGTGATATTTTGGGGTGAAGGAAGGAAGACAATGCCAGGTTATAAAAGTTAGTATTAGATACAAGAATTCCATGACTTCGGATATATCCTGATCTACTATTTGGGAAACCCTATCTTATGTGAAAAGTTGGATTTATAACCTCAATAAAACACCTATTTCTCTTTTCTTTTCTGATTCACATTTTTTGTGCTCACCAAAGTCTAAATTGTGTTGAAATAGAATTCTAGGGGAAAACCTCCCATGTAGCTATTTGCTATCTTCTTTCTTATGGGTTATACTCTACCGTCCTGAAAGGCTTTTAAAATACAGCACTATTTTTCTGATTCTGATTCTGATTTTAAGCAATAATTATTGCAAAGATCTTTCTCTGGCTTAGTTTCAGTTATTTTCCATTCTAAAATGCTTAAAGTTAGTTCTTCCTCCCTAAGTGAATTCTTTCCAAATTGCTAGTTCTGTTTTTTCCCCCTTCTCTCTGTTTTAAGCATATAGAATCACATCTGCTTAACTCAGGGCCTGTTGAGATTTCATGGGGATTTGGGAAGTAGGAGGCATCTTGGCATGGAGATCATTATTACTTTTTGATCCGCCTCCAGTAAGCATTCTGACAATTCCTCCCACACCTTCTACTAAAAGTTTTCTCCTCAGGCTAATTGACTGTTAATGGAAGATAAGTAAGGCATTTATACATCCCTACCTCCTCAGTATACATGATTTATGTCACCGTCTTAAAAAACAAGATTTAAGCAGCAGTCGCCTGTTTTTTTCTCTGCCACATCAGAAACTGGGTTTGTGGGGTGGATCAGGAGACAGATTTTATTTTCTACTTGAGTACTTTCAGGTCCAATAGTGAGCTACTAAAGTTGAAGGTATAGGGATATAAAAAGGGCCATTTTTTATGTAACTAATATATATTTTGATATTGTTTGAAAAATATTAAATTTTCATTTGAAAACAGTCTTAGCAACATAAATATTTTCTTTTCTGTGAAAATTTACTTGTGGATTAAGAGTTTGGTAGATGAGAAGTCTAGGTATAGCATCTAATCTCTGAACTAGCTTTTGACCTCTTCAACACAACAACAATTTTAAAGTTACAAATTACACACTTTAGTTTTCCTGGCTAAATAAATACAAATAAAGTCATTTAATTAGCCTTCTTTCAGACTTGTTATGGAAACAGCTAGTCATTTTTGAAAAATGCAGTAGGATCTGTGGAAGAGATTGTGTTCTGACTCTATCATGTTCACAATTCCCTCACCAATGGAGATTGAATGGCTCCCCAAGCGAAATACATTCTATGCACAGTTATCTGAGACAGTTGTTTGAAAACAACACTTTATGAAGTACGAATATTTCAGTTAATTCCAGGAAGTGGATCTGTTATCCTGTAAATTCTCTCGAAGCTAGTCCTTCTCCTAAATTATACTGTTACTGTTCAAACATCAGTCATCTCTTACAATAATGTGCCCTTCCTAATTTCCCAAAATGCAGGTTGTAGTCTTCATTATCCCCAATTAACTTTCTCAAATGCAGATCTTACTATGATACTCTCTTTAAAAATATCTCATTATGTTTCAGCATTGCTGACTAGGCCATGGATTGCATCTTTACTTTGGATTGCTCAAAAATTACTTGACAATGTGTGAACCGTATGTGAAATCAGAGTGTAAATAATTGCACTTATTCCTTGAATGGAAATTTTACTTAAGCATTAGGTAAGCTTTTTAAATACAGAATACTGATTTATTATAGACTAGCATGAAATGCCATATGAGTTTTATGATAAAATATGAAACCTCAAGGAAATGTCATCCTTGTAAAATCAATCTTTGGATTTTGTGTTCAAACTCCGTAGGATATAATTCTCTTAACAATTAGACACCCACTGACACCGTATCCTGCAACTCCATACTATTGACATTCTTATGAGATATCTCTTGTGGACCACTCTTCCCAAAACTGCCTATGCTCTTCATGCACCTTTTAATTTTTTCATGGTGTCCTCTCTGCCTAGAATACCATTTTCCAGTTTCTCTGAATTATGAATGCTATACACGCTTAAAGTGTACAAACTTATTTGAACAACATAAGTATATTATTCCTTCCTCTGGATCTAAAAAAATATTTCACATAAATCTATTCAAGTATTTATTATATTGCATTATGCTTATTTATGTATTTGTTACTTTGACCAGTTATGAAAGCCTTGAAGTAAAAATATATGTCTTATTATTTTTTGTTTGTTTGTTTCTGCAGTGTTTTATAATATGGCCACAAATCAAATACTTTGACACTCCTCCCTCCAAAGAGTAAGTTTAGATCCCCTTTCCTAGAGTGTGGGCTGTACTTTATGACTCTCTTTTAGCAACTAAAATGTAGTAGAAATTATGGAGTATAACTCTGAAGACTATATCATAATCAGTACAAATACCTGGCAGTGTTTCATCATGCTGCCATGACATAGATGTAAAGTCTCATTAGAACCGGACAGTGGATAAAACTGGTAGGATTTGGAAAAGAAAAGTAATGAAAGTTTTTACAAGCCTTGAAGAAACTCTGTGTAGAAGAATGGTGACAGTGCAGGGAGCTGTGCATGATGGCTGAAAATAAAGTTATCAATATCTTAGTGGAACCTAGAGGAAAGGGGATCTTTGGTGTAGTAGTAAAAAGGTAAGTAATAGTGATGCCTGCAAAAGCATGGGAAGTAGAGAATGTACCTAATGGCCTGGGAGATCTCGCTATGGTGCTTTCTAGACTAAATGTGAAGAGGCCATCTGATTTCTTCTGGATATTCATGGTAAAATGTAAGAACAGAGAGACAAACTGAATTAAGTATTGTTAAATACGAAGGAGCAAGGATTTTACTGCTCTGAAAATTCTCGAGCACTTCAGATAGCAAACACTACTGAGAAAACATGCTGTACAAATGAAATCAAAGTTAGGACTATAAAATCTTCGTTAACACTTCATAAAACTCTAAGGTGATACCTCGGGGTACTATTCAGTAAAAAAAAAAAAAAGTGCTCTAAAAATTTTAAGAGTATGCCTCACAGATCCTTTAACTCAAGTGATAGAGGTGCTAAGAAGCTTAAGGACAATGCCCATTAGCTTAAGTATAAAGTTAAAAAAAAAAGTATATATTAAAGAGATTCGTCAGTTTGACTTTTGGTACATTAAGATCAACGGAAGATCCAAGCGGTTTTAAAAGAATTATATTTGTGGAAACAATGCCAGCTTAGAATGAAAGGGACAGTCTAAACTAGAGGTGATTTTACCATTGTAATTTTGAGCCTCAGAGTTCTAGCATGATTGGGTGTCGTGAAGTCATCCCAGCAACCATATGAAGTCCACATTTTGAGGAATTGAGATCTCCTACTAATAGCCAGTGAGAAATTAATGTCCCTAGTCAAGGTATATGATTGAGCCAAATTGGTAGTGCATCATTTAGTCTTGTCAAATCTTAAACTGACGGAAGCTCCAGCTAATATTTTGACTCTAACCTCATGAGAGACCCCAAACCAGAACTACCCAGTAAGTTACTCTTATATTTCTGACTCTCAGAAATATTGATATAATAAATATTTGTCTTTGTAAATGCCTTAAATTTGTGTGAATTTGTTACACAGCAAGAGTTAACTAACAATTCTTTTTTTTTTTTCCATCTACTATATAGTTTGGTGTGTAGTTGTCACTTATCTAATATTTACTGGGAGAGGAAAGCAGAGAAAAGATGAAGACTTTGTGGGTAGAATACAAAATAGAAAAGGTGTCTTAAGAAATCATGATATTGAAATGGCTTTAAAATTCTCTCAATGAAAATTTTGATCATGATGTATGTTAAAAGTCGTTTGGCTTTAAATGTAAAAAATGTTTGAATTTACATTGACAAATCTAGACAAAGGTGGTGGGAACTGATATTTATTGACTTTTTCTGCACATCAGATAGGCAGTCTGTTTTGATCTTCATTAAGATTTGTCATTTAATCTTAGCAAAAATTCTGGGAGGTAGGTATTATCACCAATGTATAGATGAGGAAGCAGCCTGAAAGATATGAAATAATGTGTCCACAGTGATAAATCTAGTAAGTGCAGAGGCTGAATCTGATCCCACTTCTAACAGATTCCAATTTTTCTAATGTTTTTGCTATACTGTGAAATAAATATTATTAAAGATGCTAAACTATAATAATTCAGCTTACTGGTTCTAGAATAGTAGGAGATATTTATTTTTCATGTATTATTAATTCAAGTTATTTACTGAGAAGTTAAAATTATTAGCAGAATATTTAGGGACATTCTGGAGTCAACTATGTTTACTGATATATTAGATCTGCTTGAGGAGACTTAAAAAAATATAAGTGTGAAGGAGCGCCTGGGTGGCACAGCAGTTAAGCGTCTGCCTTCGGCTCAGGGCGTGATCCCGGCGTTATGGGATCGAGCCCCACATCAGGCTCCTCTGCTATGAGCCTGCTTCTGCCTCTCCCACTCCCCCTGCTTGTGTTCCCTCTCTCGCTGGCTGTCTCTATCTCTGTCAAATAAATAAAAAAATATATATATAAGTGTGGGGGCTCAATATATAAGTATGGGGGCTCAATATAAGTAGGCCTAGGAATATGTTTTTGATAATCTCTATAGAAAAGAGAACAGAAAAATTATTCTAGACATTAAATGTACAAAATTCTAACTTTCCTTCTCTTCAATCTCATGTTAGCTTTTCAACTTTGTTCTCTCCTTCCTTTTTTCTTTTTTATGAAAACATTTATTGTCTCTTGAATGTTTAATATTTTAATAATAAATTCATCATATAACTAAGAAATAGAAGAATTAGATCATGGATTGAATAGAATTCTGAGATCCTTTACTGAAAATAACACTGACTGTTGTCTACAATGATACTGGAAATAAAAGGTTGAATTGGTTGTAATGCACATATGAAACAAAGAAAATAGTTCATATTAATGCAGGACACAGAAGACATCAGAGTAAGTGGGCTATCTCTCACTGTGGATATTGAATAGTTTATGAGGGCTATAAAGTATAAAAAATGTGCAGGTGCCTGCCCGGCTCAGTCAAGAAAACATGCGACTCATAGAAATGAAAGTCAGCACGGGGCAATTAGGTGACCTGTTGACCGAAACAGGTCATCCCTGTTGAAGAGATACAAGATAAAAGAGATGAGAATACCAAGAGCCTTTCAAATCAGGTTAATCTGGTCCAATCCACTGCTATAGTTTGCAAAAGGCAGACTACAGCAAGAGGGATTATTTAGGATCCTACTTCAGTATTCTGGAAAATATAACTAAGAACCAGAATTTAGACGTTTTGTTAGGAAGTAATAAGAACTGATGAATCTGACCAGTATTGAAAAAGAAACTACAGAAAATCTGGTAAATAAAATACTGAAACAAAAGATAACGTCAACGTATACAGTTTAAATAGCTTACAGAATGACACCACTCCCCACAATCTTTGGGAAGCTGGAATGATGAATTGTTTTGACAATAATATTAGCATTATTTGGAATAGACTAACTACTATAATAATTACAAAAATCTCTTAAGTAAAACTTTCTTTTACAGATCTAAAGTATAATGTTCCTGGTCTAGGGTTTCTCCAGAGCAGTTCTACTCTACCTGGTGACTCAGGAATCTAGGTTTCTTTGTCATGTGATTTCTTCAAATTTAAGGCCTTAGAGTCATTTCCTTCCTGCTGCATAGATGGGTAAAAAGAAATAACATGAGTGTTTGTATGGGAAAGTTTATGGCGAGGCATCCATATGGCATAAATAATTTCAACTATTCCACTGGACAATCAGAAGATCAGAAAGTAGGGAATCAATCGGAAGGTTCCAATTACGTACCTACATGGGTGGGAGCTGGGGCATGTAGTGTGCTCAGGAAGAATAGGAAATAAGATATTGATAAACATGAGCAGTCTCAGAGGTGCCAAAAGGAAATGTCTTAAAGGAGGCACACAAAGGGGTAGAAGGCTGTAAGTGGGACTTCAGGTACAGGGCAACAGTAATACATTTCTTGTTCATCTTAGATTATATTTGAAAATATTTGTATTTATGAGACTTTATAAACTAATTAACAATTTATAAATCAAACCGAAGATAGAAAATCACTTATTTAGGTTGTGACCACAAATCTTTAATAAATGATTGTTCTTGTTCAATTATTATGTTCCTATCCATTTCTTACCTTGCCCTGATAATATTCACTTTTAAATGTAAAGGTTCTTCGAAATTCCGTTTTGTCTTACTTGATTAGAGTTTCTCCTACATTCCGTCCTGCAGTATATGCCACAAAATTTATATCCAATAAATTTATTTTTGTATATTCCTGCATGCTTTCAAAAATCTCTAAACAAATACTGAATTTATCTGTAACTTTTTGATTTAAGTACAGTCTCGGAATATTGTATACATTTGCTCATTCACTCAAAAGCGTAATCATTTTACTGTCTGGAACTTTTTCAGTTGGTGGGTTTTTGTTTTGTGTATGTGTGTTAACTTTACAAATTTATTTTTCAAGTTCAAAAAGTTCTTTTAGGTCACTCAAGTAATTGCTTATTATGTGATCCTGGCCAGTGGGATTGTGAAAGCGTGTTGATAATATCAAAACAAGAAAGATAATCACTTCTATTCACAGAGCCCTGAAAATGTTACTTTGTCCTTCTCTTGACATTCTCTACGACTGCTCTGACTCCATGGTTTGCACTTGAGCTCTCTCACTGTGGAGAGAACCTTGGATTCCCTTAAGTCTAATAAAGTCCAATTAAGGACTGCTAGTTTCTGAGCTGCATACCCTAAGGACACATGTTAATGATGAGTTTAAAATGGTGTCCTATTACAGGCTTATAGAGTGCCAGCCACCTTAGCACTTCATTTTTTAAATGAGTGATAATTGGTAAGACTTCAGCATTTCTATTTAAAAGATAAGGAAGTACAGATTCAGGGAACTTCAGGGACTTGATCAAGGTTACCCAGACAAGGAACACGTACAGCTTCTTAGATTCTAAGTAGATTAAATCATTAAATAACAGAGCTAAAATCCATTTCACCATGGCCCACATTTTTTTTTTTAATATGTGTGTGTGTGTGTGTGTGTGTGTGTGTGTGTGTTTGGATTTTGGGAAGAGGATGCTTCCATTTTTGCCTTCATCTTTAAAGATCTGTCCAGATTTTTATGGAATGGAATTCACCAGAATACTAACAGAAATTCCTTTCGGTGCTATGGAAGAGTGCATCCAAATTTGGGGCCTAGTGTTATGATTTGCAGTTATCATAAAGATGGTTCTTCGTGAATCTTAAGAATTGCAAGACCACCCAGGAAAAGAGAGTGAAACTATATGGTCACCATCACCCCATTCTTGAAAATGACATTTGCAGCTTGCACATTTGATACCTCATGCTTTCTCTGAAACCCTGTCTCTACGGGGCCTTTTTCATGTGTGTAATAATTCACAAGTGGGCCCCAAATTAGAACAGCTGTCCATCTCTATGTCCCAGGCTACTAAATCCTCCATTAGCACAATTCTCTAAGCATAGAAAGAAAATGCCCTGGAAAATATCCTGGTGATTGTATTTTTCCTTATACAATCTGAACTTAGGTATCATTTGTATAGATACCCTAAGATTATATAGGAAACACCTAAGTGTCACAAGCTGACTTCCATAGATTCAAAGCATTAAGGGATAGAAAGAGATTTTAAAATGTATCTAGCAAAACGATTAACTTACATACACAGTTTTTATTTAAAATATGAAAAGTCAGGGGCACGTGGGTAGTGAAGGCAGTTAATTGTGCTACTCTTGGTTTTGGCTCAGGTCATGATCATACGGTGGGGAGATCGAGCCCTACTTCAGGCAGGTCATGATCATATGGGGATGAGATCGAGCTTGGCATCAGGCTCCATGCTCAGCTCATAGTCTGCTTTGAGATTCTCTCTCCCTCTCCCTCTACCTTCGCCAACCCTTCTCCTTCTCTCTTTCTCTCTAAAATAAATACATAATTTTTTTAAAGTATGGAAAGTCAGCTAGACTCCTAGCTTTTGAATGAGAGAACATCCTAAATAATACAACATACTTAAATAAAAATATCTTACAGAATACTATTATTTTTATGTGAAAGAAATGGGAAGGAGTGTATGTGTGATTAATATGGTAATTGGAAGAGGCACTCTCCAAAGAAATGAAAAAAAGAGGGGTCCCTGGGTGGCTCAGTCGTTAAGCATCTGCCTTCGGCTCAGGGCGTGATCCCAGAGTCCTGGGATCGAGCCCCACATCAGGCTTCTCTGCTGGGAGCCTGCTTCTTCCTCTCCCACTCCCCCTCCCTGTGTTCTCTCTCTCTCTCTCTCTGTGTCAAATAAATAAATAAATAAATAAATAAATAAATAAATAAATAAATAGAAATGAAACAGAGATAATACAAAAACATCACAATGAAAAATGAAACAGTGCACCAGAAATTGGAATGGGACATTGCTTTAATACACACACACGCACACACCCCAACTCCAAAATGAATTTACATAATAGCATCTATGCTTAAGTGTATAAAAAGTTCTCTAATTCCTATCTGTGCCCAGGTTAGCCTTGAAGATGGAGTAGGGTCAGGTAAAGATAGTTCTTAGTGGCATTAGCTTCCGGGGATCCATGAGGATTTTCAGTATGTATTCTTCATTTTGGGTTCATAGTTATAGGTCACAGATACATGCTTCCCAGAAATATCTCAACAGTTTGGCTGAGAAAGAGAGAGTTTGACAGGTTTTCTCTTTGGGGCATGAAATATTTAGAACATTTCTAAAAGTGCTGTGAAAATTTGAATTTCACTCCATTTTCATATATATTTCCGACCATTATCTCCTTCATCACAAAATTATAGCAAAGATGGAGGCAGAAGGAAATTACTTTGCAATCCAAGTCATACGGTAAATAGTAGAGCTTAGTCAAGAAGCATCAATAAGATAAGTACCCACGAATAGTCTCTTAAGTATATTATTCTTTCATGGAATTTCCGTTGTTGTTTTTTTCCCCCGAAGACTCATGATGATGTTTTTCTACATCCTATAAATCCCACAGTGCCACTTCCAAGACTGTGTTCACATGTTTGTTCAATACGTAGATCAACAGTAAGGTTATCAATTCCCTGATACAATAGTTCCACCAGCTGCTCTGAGGTTGCAGAGCAATAATGGTAAGATCTCCGAACCATACCTCTGGCTGACTTCCACATAGGGATCTACAGTAGATGATGAAAATTAAAAATAAATAAATAAATAAATAAATAAATAAAGTAGATCTAAACAAATTTTAAGTAGCTCTAAGACGATTACTATATAATTTTTGGGACAGCTGCTGGTGATTTTGAAATTCTTAATTCTGTGATAATAACTCTTCCATTTGGTGTTTTCTAGATACAGTTGGAATACATTTATACGAGAAACTTAAAAAGGTAAGAAATTAAAGAAACTTGGGCTGTGTTTTTATCCACATTAAATTTCAATGATTCTTGGAATAAATACACATTTGTTTAGGCTTTTCCTTATTGCTCAGCTCTTTTTAAGGAATATTCCCTAGAGCAATAATAATTTTAGAGATGCTTCTTTTGCTATTTTCGTGTTACTTTATAAGTGATAGATATTTGATGAAAGTGAGAAACTGCAATTATTCATTTTAGGGTTTCACCCTGGGAAGTATTTAGTGTCATAATGATACTAGAAACTATATTGTTCAATTTTGACAAGAATTAATATTCTCACATGTTTATGATTTATTTACCTGATACTGGTAAAGTATCTTCTGTTAGACACAATGCATATGATTATTTATTCCAATTTAGAATCTCTTTGAGCTTCCACAATTTATTGATCAAGATGTTTTCATAATGATCAGTTTCCAGAAGACATCAATGCTAAGGTTTAGCTCTTTACTTTAAAAAATCAGGAAAAAAAATCTACAACATTACATTTAGAATGATGGCACTTTAAGCCTGTCATTCTAATATAGCAGGAGTGCTGCCTGAGTCTTTGAAAAGCAAGCAATACTGAGAAACTAGGTATGGTTTAGGGGTTAAATTAAGTATTTAAAAATAAGGATAAAGAGGAGAGCGTCTTTTTCTCCGACTCTCTGCTGCTTCATGGATTTGGTTTCTGTGTTATGCCATGCGGTCTTTATCGTCGCAGTCGGTGAACAGGATTCGTGTATTTAAGCGTTTCTACTATTATCCAGCCAAACTGTGCAGTGCTTCAGGAGGTAGAGATGAGTGTGATTTCTATTTTGGTTAGTGCTGTTATACTAACAGGATGTATAGTTCGGCCAGGGTATGTTTACAAGACCCACCACAATGACCATTACATTCATTCCAGAGTAGAGCAAATTTATTCATCCTGAAATTTATTTGCTCATGTGAAAATGCTCTATATCTTTTCGAGTTTGGTGCTAGATGGTTGCGTTAGTCTTTTTTCCTGCTACAGTGAGATCAGTTTCAAGAGTTGGCATGAGATAAAGGATTTGAATATTTAGTAATTATGAGAATCCCCACATGATCGTTTTCCACTTACTCCACCTCTTTGTCTTGGGTTTTGTTTGTTGCTCTGTGCATGGTATTTTTTCCAAAAGACAATGTCAGAACAGGATTATTCCTCACTCTCTCTTATTCTCTTGAGTGTGAGTCACAATATAACAGAACTAATAATCTATTACCTTTTTCTAACAATTAGAAAAATATCTCTGGTAAGCCCCCATCCATCTCTGCTCCCTCTCCCTCCTTCCTCACCGAGGATATATTACAACAATTGGAAAAAACAGTTTGTCTCCTTGAAAGCAGAGGACAAACAAGGATACTAGCTCCTATATTCCTATCTTTTTAGCTTACAACTGGGTAGGAATGATGAAATAAAGAAGATAAAAAGCAATATATGTGTGTTTACACCCTAATATGAAATAATACTTTACCAAGTGATAAAGTGGCTTTTTTCCTAAAAAGGTCACTTTGTTTCCATACCTATTTTCTTGTTTATTGGAAACAGAGGCACCAACTGATAAGGAACAGACTCAAAAATATGCATATGTCAGTGACAAAAGAGGGATTCAAACATTTGGACTTTCACTTGCTTGTCTCAACACTCAGCCATTTTGTCTCCTAATATGTATTTCTTCACAATCCAGGAAAACAAGTAATGCCTTCAGTGAGCTAGTAATTTAAGAAGTTAATAAAGGTCTAAAGAGGCTAACTGCAGTAATGGCACAGAATAGAATATCTAACTTAACCTTTTGTTGGCATATTTCCAAAGGCAGAGACACGCTTTATAAACTAGAATAACTGTGCATACAAAGGAATGACTTTAATTCATCTTGCTGCAGGTGGGGATATAATCCTCCGATATTTCCATATCTGTATTTTTTTTTTTGTTATAAACTCAGCTTTAAAATCTCATTACAGTGAAATATTAAAATATATTGACAGTATATATGAGATGTATGTATTTGATTATTAAAACTATGCACCTGAAAATGACCGTATTTGTGTGATGGAATTAATGTAAATGATTTCCTCTGAGAAAAACATGAGGGTATATTTAGAGCTATTTAAGTTTAAATTTCAAGATTAGAAGCAAACTTAGGATCTAATATAAGCATTTCATTTTACAGAAGNATGACTTTAATTCATCTTGCTGCAGGTGGGGATATAATCCTCCGATATTTCCATATCTGTATTTTTTTTTTTTTGGTTATAAACTCAGCTTTAAAATCTCATTACAGTGAAATATTAAAATATATTGACAGTATATATGAGATGTATGTATTTGATTATTAAAACTATGCACCTGAAAATGACCATATTTGTGTGATGGAATTAATGTAAATGATTTCCTCTGAGAAAAACATGAGGGTATATTTAGAGCTATTTAAGTTTAAATTTCAAGATTAGAAGCAAACTTAGGATCTAATATAAGCATTTCATTTTACAGAAGAGAAAAATAAGGTCCAGAAAATGCAGTGAGTTACTGAAGATTGTATCACATCCATCCATCCATCCATCCATTAGTGTCTGTCTATCATAGAAGTAATTTAAATAGAAATTAGTTAAGTATTGCATCTGTATTTTTTTTTTTAATTTTATTTATTTGACAGAGATAGAGACAGCCAGCGAGAGAGGGAACACAAGCAGGGGGAGTGGGAGAGGAAGAAGCAGGCTCCCAGCGGAGGAGCCTGATGTGGGGCTCGATCCCATAACGCCAGGATCACGCCCTGAGCCAAAGGCAGACGCTTAACTGCTGTGCCACCCAGGCCCCCTGCGTCTGTATTTTAAAGGCAAGGAGACTTGAGCTTCTGAGAAGACCTGATAAATAAATAGTGGTGTGAAAATCTCCCATTCAATACTATTTTGGAGGGGATTTCTTCTGGAAAATGTTTTTCTTTGTAAGTAGATGGATACACAAGAGTCTTAATCTCTCCTTTTCTGTGCAATCATGAGTGCATATATGTGTTTGTACGGATAGATAGATAGCATATATTAGAATCTTGAAGGAAAAAGCATTCTAATTAAGTATTGAGGAGTAAATAGATGATTCCAGGTGGAATAATAAAGAGAAGAAATGTGAACATGAGGCGCTGGTATGCATGAAGACACAAACATATAAAAACACTAGTTTATTCAAGGTATTCAAAACAAAGGTTATTGCTTGAAATGCCAGGTGTAAGTAAAAGCTAATGAGATTGAAAAAGTCGTTTAGAGACAGATAATAAAAGGTCTTTTATAAGAAATGATACATTTGAAATTTATAGCCCACAATGCCTTTATGCAAGGGAGTTAGATTTGGTGTTTGTTTTTTTTTTTTTAAGACTTTATTTATTTATTTATTTGTCAGAGAAAGAGAGCACTAGCAAGGGGAACAGCAGGCAGAGAGAGAAGTAGGCTCTCCACTGAGCAAGGAGCCCAATGCAGGGCTCAATCCCAGAACCCTGGGATCATGACCTGAGCTGAAGGCAATTACTTAACCTACTGAGCCACCCAGGCGCCCCTAGATTAGGTTTTTAACAAAGATTATTCTAGCAGCAGTGAGAGGAAAGACCAGAAAGGGGAAATATTGACAATAGGAAGTCCAAAAACAAGGTTGCTATAATGATTCAGAAAAGAAATGAGAATCTGAACAAAGGCAGTAACAGTAGGGATAGAGAGGGTTAAATAGAAATGAGATGTTTTAATGCTTGAATGTATAAAACTGCTGATGTTATGTCCTCTGTGAAAAGCATAGAAGCATCAAAGATGACACCATCATGTCTAGATGGACATCTGAACACAAATAATTGAGACAATAAATACAGGAGAAACAGATTGGAGTGAGTATGAAGATACTGAATGCTATACTTGATTTGTTATGCTTTGATTGCAAGTGGTTTATTGAATTGTAGATGTCCACATAAGTGACTGGGTTGGGAACTCAGGAGAGAGAACAAAAGAGAAGATGAAGATCTGACAGTCAACAGTTGTGTTTTGGTAGAAGTAATCTTATGAAATTATCCCAGGGAATGTATATAGACAAATATAAGTGGGCCGAGGATAAAATCTCAGAGAATACTAAAATGTTGTAATGAATTTTGAAAGTGGAGCCAATAAATTAAATAGAAATAGTATTTTCAGTTGTACAGGAAGTAAACTAGGCAAACCTGATACCTAGGATCAATAGAAGGAGAGAATTTTTCAAAGTTAAAGTAGTAAACAAGGATAATGGTGCTAACAAAAGTCTAATAGATTAATGATTGAATATAGAGCATTAATTAGATTTGGCAATTTGGGGGTCATCATAAATTTAATAAAAGCATTTCCATAGTGGTAGGAAAGAAAAAAAAGATTGTGATGGGTTAAAATATATAAGAATATAGAGGTCTGTGAACTAAAGCTAGCCTTTTAGTAATAGTAGTCAAAATATAAAAGTAAGAAATAGCAATTACATTTTCTTTTCATTTACTTTAGGGATTATTGTATGAATGAGGCAACAAATCCAGAAAAAAAAGTAGTGATTAAGAGAGCTGTTCCTCCAAATTATTTTTATATGCAAAGTTGGATATTACAAATTAGAATTAGCTGACAACATTGTTGGTGGAATGAAAAACTGAATATTATGTCAAAAATAGAAGATAATATCAGTTATGGGGGGAAAAAAAGCAAAGTTCTCAGGGAGAAGGTGATAATTGTTGCTAATGGTCTGTAAATGAGGTGACATCTCTGTAGAAAGTACTTAAAAGCAATCTTCTCAATCCAGTCATTTTTGCCTCATTTGGTATATCTTTGAGGTCTATATGTTTTTTGTGCATGGTGAGAAAAATAAGGATTTGGATTTGTGAGATGGGTGATTGGGGTGCTTTGTTCCTGGATCAACACTGGCATACGAGGGCGGGTCAGAAAGCAGTCCAAACCGCAAGCTAATGCTCATACTTGACGTAGAATTCATTTTCTTTGCCATAGGAATCTACTTAGCTTTCACAAAATTGGCAACTTTCTAAAAATAAGATTACGAAATATAGTTTATTCTTTCATAAACTAAGCAGATAGACCAAACCATGAGCCATTTCCTTCTTAGTGCATGAATTCTTGCCATGAAACATCGATAGTAAATTATTCTGTATCCCTAACAATGCTGATTTGTTGGAGGACCACATGACATCATTGAAATAACACTAGATAAGGATTGAAGAATCTGGATGTTAGTGCCAACTCTGCTAAAAACTCTGAATAGAGAAGTGATTTTAGCACATTAAGGATTTAATTGTCATTTGTATATTAAAAGTGTTGAATGCAATAATATACAATGATCCCTCTAACCCTAAAATTTTGTGAGTTAATAAAGCTAGGCCAGAGGTAATATTTTCCAGAAGCAATAGTATTAGTCTAGATCAGTTTTATTTTATTTTGTTGTTTAACAAAATATACTGGATTATAACATACATAAAATAAAATGTACACATACATACATAGTTTGTAAATTTTGGCAAATGTATACACCAATGTAGCCAGCACCCAATCAAGATTTGAAAACATTTCCATCATTCCAGAAAGCTTCTTTTTCCTTTTTACAGTCAAATATTCCTACGCATCTCCCATCCTGCCTCAAGCAATCACTTATCACCTGTATCACTACTGATTAATTTTGCCTATCCAGAACTTCATATAAGTAGAAAAATATCATTCTTACTCTTCTGTTTCTGGCTTCTTTCACCTGGTGTACTATTTTTGAGATTCGTTCATTCTTATTACTGCATTTATCAGTTTATTCCTTATTGTTGTGTATTATAGCGCTGTGAGAATATATTACAATTTATTTTCCATTCTCCTGTTGATAAAAATTAGGATTGGTTCTAGTTCAAGGCTCTTCTTTTCATCTCTTTCTATATTTGATTTGTTAATATTTTGTTGAAGATTTATGTGTTCATTCTAATAAGGGATATTGATCACTCATTTGTTTTCTTTTTTTCTCTTTGTCAGGTGTTGGTATCAGAATTATGCTGGTCTCATAAAATAATGTGTGAAGCAAACAATTATCTTCCATTTTCTGGTAAAGTTTGTAAAAGCTTAGAATTAAGTCATTTAAGAATTCAACAATATAATTACCTGACCTTGGAGTTTTATTTATGAATGACCTTTATTTTGAATTAAATTTATTTAATAGTTTTGTTAAGTTTTAAAATTTGTGTTATTTTTTCTATCAGATTTATTCACATAAAATTATTTTTAATATTCTCTTTTTATTATTTTAAAATGTGTAGGAGCTTTTGTGATATATCCTCTTGTACTCCTAATATAGATAATAATGTTTTCTCTTTTTTCTTGATTAGCATTGCTAGGTGTTTATGAGCTTCATTAATATTTACAATGATTGGATTTTTACATGTTAATTTTCTCTGTTTCCTGCCCAATTTCTGTTTTGTTGGTTTTTATTTATAGAATCTTGCATCATTTACTTTAGTTAATTTAGGCATTAAAATCTTTAAATTTTCCTCCAAGTACCACTTTCACTGTTTCCCATATATTTTGCTATATTTTGTTTACATTATCATTATTTTCTAAATATTTACTAGTTTACCCCAGGATTTCTTCTTTGATTCATAGATTATTTGGAAATGTGTTGTTTAATCTCCAAATATCTCTTTGTTATTGTTGCCAAATATAATTTTATTGTAGTGAGACAGAATACTTCATAAGATTTAACCTTTGAAATATATTTAGATTAATTCATTGGCCTTGTACATGTTCCGGTGAATGTTCCATGTGTACTGAGATTGTGTGTGTATATTCATTCTTCAGAGATGTAGTGTCCTGTAAATGTCAATTAATTCTGATTACTTGGTAATGTAGTTCAGACTTTCTATATAACCAATGATTTGGGGCGCTGGGGTAGGGTGGGTATTGCCAGAAAGGTTTCCTGTCATTAGGCTATCCTTTTCCCTCTCCTTTGGCTAAGGGAAAGAGGCTTTTTTGTTTGTCCTATTGACAGTTCCAGGTTACAGGCTTCCCCTCCCCCCATCCAGGATGCATGGGAGGCAACAAGGAAACACAGAGAATGTACCGCCATGCTGCTCCTAAAATCCCAAATTTCTGGGAAGTCTGTCTTCTTCTTTCACCTTTCAAAGTATCCCTATGTTTATTTGGTCTGTTATGCCAGGGTTATTTAGTTGTCCGAGGGGAATCCTAGGAAAAATGAGATTATTCTATCTTGGTTAATCAGAAGCCCCATAATTCTTTTTAACACAGTAGACCTCCAGCTGCAGCACCCAAAAGGCCAGAACTTCCCCTCTGTAACCAAACTTACATGAGTTTGCTCCTTAGTGAGTTACAGATAGACATTACACCAGGTGGACTGGTCACGCAAAGGAAATTTTATCTGCAGCAAATAAGGAGATCACAGGAATAACTTCCAAAACCATGCCCCACTCCCTACCCAAGCAAGAGTGAGTGGGTTCGTTTTGGTTAGAGTTTAGGATGAATATCCAGAAAAAAGAACTTTGTCATAGCATGTCAAGACCGGCATAAGGTTGCATGAGCATACCTAGAAAACATGCCTATATATGCATCCTATCTTGTAGTAATGAAGCTTGTGCTCTTCCTAGGCTAGAGACTTTATAACGGAGCAGAGGTAACTGCCAGACAAAGGGAAGGGACTATGGGCGTGCTCTGAGAGCTCTTATAAACCTGATGGCTATTGGGCTCCTTATCTCAGGTAAAGAACACAGGGCTTTGCTTACTTCTGAAATAGCACTGGGAATTTAATACTGATTTATTGTCTCTGATATGGTTAGGCTATTTCCTGGCCTGGTAGAAACTGTTAGTTTTTGCACCCCCTTTGTTCCCTTAAAATCCTTAACTTCTGCATTTCTTTGTAATTCTGACACCTCCTAGGAAGTTCTGCAAAAAGTACATCAAGGCAAGTACAAGTAGATCACAGAAAATAGCTGGAAGGCTAAAATGCTTTCCCTTGTGTCGCAAAAGCTATGTGTTGTCTTTCTTTTTCTGGGAACCCCCAATTCTCAGCTTACACCTCCATATCCCACACAGTTTTGGTGTGCAAGCAGGGAGCTTATTTTTCGTCACTCACCCAAAAGAAGCAGGCAGTGCTCCCATTTTTCCCCATGTAGTGTTTTCAGAGCTGAGCGGGAAGTAATGTACTCTGCTCTCTGAGGAAGTAGGTTGTGTCCCAATTTACCCATCAAGGTAATGGCAGTGGGTTCCAACAGTGATCTAAGCTTCCGCCCTCACCTGGCAGCAATATGACTAAACAAAGCAGNACCTGGCAGCAATATGACTGAACAAAGCATCCAGAGCAGGGCTAGTTGCACTCTGAGCCCCTAGCCCTGGTGTCAGCATGCCCAGTAGGAACTGATCTTCAGTAGGTGAATGGTTAAATAAACTTATACATGTGATAAAATTGCACAAAACNTAAAGTTGCACAAAACTAAAATACAGACACACACATACACACACATAGACAGAATGCATACAAACTAGTAAAATCTGAGTAAGTCATTTGGATATATCCATGTCAATTCTTTGGTTGTGATATTGTTACTGTAGTTGTAACCAGTACTATAGTTATAACCAGTGATATTGTTACTGTAGTCATAACCAGGTAACTAGTGAAGATTTCCAGAATCTCTTTGTATTATTATATACCACTAGAAATGAATCTATAATTTTGTAAAATAAAAAGAAAATAAATAGACCTATGATCATGCCCAACAGCAGCAAAGTATCGCTAAAGTCTGTCTGCTCATCCGTGGGTCAGGATTCCAACATCTCCCAGGAAAGCTTGATCTCAGATATTGATGCAGGCAGGCTGGGTCCAGGGACCCAGGGGAGGGTCGCACAGGATCAGCCAAGAGGGCCCTTGGCTTCACACAGGATAGGCATCAAATGCAAGCCAGAGAAAGTGGAAACAGAGTTTATTGAATAGTGTAAGTGACAGAGAATAGCAGAGTGTCTGGGAGACTCAGGAAGAAGAGGAGAATGAATCTCACTGTTGCTTGGGACTAGGAATTTATATTGGAAGAGTCTAGGGTATGGGTTTCTTCGGGAATCCATGGTAGAGTCCTATCAGAGGTGAGTGTCAGGTGAAAAATAGGCATTATTCCATAAATTACTGAGGTAGGGATGTTGACGCCAGTGCCAGCCGAGATTTGAAGCTACCATCCTGGAACATGTTTGGGATCTGGCTCCTCTTAGGAGTTATCAGGTGTTTGTGGCCTAGGACAAAGCTCAGAGAATGACCAACTTCCTTGTTTCTCCCTTGAAGTGTGAGCATAGCTTCTTTGGCTTTTTCAGAGGCAAAATATGGAACATGAGTGAATGGGGCCTAGCAGAGGAACAGCAAAAGGTGGAACCTTTCAAAAATGGAGTCCCTTCAGCTTTCCTACTTCAATATCTCTATTCTATTCCGAACTCTGTACCATCTGCTTTCTGGTAACCTTTTTGTATTCTTACCCTGTGTGCTCATAACCCAGAATCCCCAGGAGACCTTTCCACATGGATTTCTGTGGCTTCAATACCACACCCCTCCTCTTCCAGAAATAGAGGCTGAGCTGTGGTTGTGTCCACCTCTGAGTTCCCTTCTCTCAGGTCACAGTGCTCTGCTACCTGCAATCCAATGCCTAAAAAACAATTGGCTGACAATCCTCCTCCCTACTCTTACGGTTGTTTTCTTAAGAGAGTTATAGTCCAGTGGTAGTTAGCAGTCATGGTTGGGAGCGGAAAACTCCAGGTTAGTTCTAAACCCATTTTCTAGCACCAATGAATGTTATGATTTGGGGCACATCACCTGAGTCTCTGTTTCCTCATTTATAAAATAATACAAAATTCCCTTTAAAAATCAAGTTCTATCATCATCTAAATGAGTTGCCTTTCCTACTAAATACTACCCTTCTAACTTTTGTCTGTGGGATCAGCATTTTATAGAAGATGAGTAAACTATTTTTAGAATTTAATTGTACAACTCTAAACTGGAGGTTAATCTAGAGTATACATGAGTCGTGATGTCTGTATTTTCAAAATGTGTCATGAACTTCCCTAATGCATGGATTTATTCTCTTATTAGCAATAATGTTTCACAAAATTATATTGTCATTAAAAAAAACTTAAAACATCACCACATATCATAATGTTATAATTTAACAAAAAGAACTATGAAGTCCTCCATTACAATGACACATCTGACAGAATCTGCAGTTCGATATGAATCATCCCACCGACACAAAAGTAGTTCTGTAAACAAAGATTACTCTCTTGTACTTCTGTGAGAAATTAATACAAATTTGAAGGAAAATTATTAGTTTGCTCTGACAGTCTAAATACATATTTCTGCAGGACCAAAAAAAATAAGGCTTAACCAGTGCTTTTCTCAAATCAAATTTATTTCAAATACAATTATTCAACTAGAGTTATTTGGATCATTAAGTTCCTGCTTCAAAGTTACAATATCAAAAAGGAAAAAAAAAATCTCCGAGACAAACAAATCCTAAATTATAGATGATCGGGTTAGGATCCAAATATATTGAATCTCACTAGACCGAAAATGCTTCCTTCTTAGGTGATTGATGTATATAGTTCACCCTGATATTCTAGGATCCAGGGGGTATATTGGGCTAAATACCATGGTACATACAAGAGGTATAATAATTAGTACCTGCCCTTAAGTAGTTACAATTTTATTAATGATAACAACAAAAAAAGACAGCTCACTTAAAAAATTCACGTATTTACGTATTAAAGTGCAGGTCTCTTAAGAGTATAGCACGTTAATGTCAAGTATGTTGTAGAGGCAACAAGTGCTGTATCTTCAACATTTGCACCTACAGCTATTACCTTGACCTTATATTTTCACAAACTATTTAACCCTATGACCTTCATTCCTCTTCAATTTAGTTTTTTTAGAAGCAGACTCAGAGTGGCAACATACCAACATTTGGAACTGTTCAACCACAAAAAATTGAATTTGCAATGTCTTTATTCTGCTTTTGTCCTTATCTAAACTTTAGTCTCTCTTTAATTCACTGGCCTTTACCTGGCTACCTGCATTTCTCTATTGTACCTGGATCTCATGGTCAGTAAATAGGTCTAATCAAACGTAAATTTTCTAGTTACTGATGAACGTCTAGAAACAGATTCCTTTCAGTCTATATGACTTGGCTATCATACCAACACCAAAACAAACAAACAAAAAACAAAAAAAGAAAAAAAAATCACAAACCGTGGTTAAGCCATCAGCTAGGCCCTCAGGACCTGGGCTGCCCAGCATAAGAGTCACTCAACACATTAAACAACATATTAAAAGCCAGTGACATATAGCATTGAGACCTAAATGCAAATATTTCGTCATATTTCCAACTTCTNGGCTTCCAACTTCTTTGACATTCTTTTGGATAGAAATCACTATGTTAGGGGCGCCTGGGTGGCACAGTCATTAAGTGTCTGCCTTCGGCTCAGGGCGTGATCCCGGTGCTCTGGGATCGAGCCCCACGTCAGGCTCCTCCGCTATGAGNTTTCCAACTTCTTTGACATTCTTTTGGATAGAAATCACTATGTTAGGGGCGCCTGGGTGGCACAGTCGTTAAGCGTCTGCCTTCGGCTCAGGGCGTGATCCCGGTGCTCTGGGATCGAGCCCCACGTCAGGCTCCTCCGCTATGAGCCTGCTTCTTCCTCTCCCACTCCCCCTGCTTGTGTTCCCTCTCTTGCTGGCTGTCTCTCTGTCAAATAAATAAATAAAATCTTAAAAAAAAAAAAGAAAAGAAATCACTATGTTAATCACACAGATTACAAAAAATACAAAACTATTGTCAAATCCCGAAAATAAATTGCTGCTGTTTGTTGAATAGTTGAACAATCACAGATTTAGAAGGGACTATATGCTTTGAAATCAGAATAGCGGAATTCAAACCTCAACCCTACCTTAGTCAAATTAATAAATCTGTCAGCATCTCTGCTTCTTCATCCCTATATATTGATAATAGTCTTATCTACCTCATAATATTGCACAAATACCACACACATTAAGTCATTAGGATAGTGCTGTTCTATATAAAGTGCTTAATGGAGGTTTTTAGATGTATGAATACAGAAGAGCAGTTAGGAGCTTACAGTGTTTGTAGGGGAAAGGTGATGCGTGCATAAAGTAAAGAGAAGAGGAGATAAATTCGAGATATTTATGATGTATATTGACATGTTGTAGGGTCGATAAGATGTTCAAATAAGTAAATGGGAGCAAAATCAAAGGCCCCTGTTTTCTGGCTTAAGTAACATGGACATTTTTCTTCACTGAAATTTGGTACTTAAGTAAGGAGGAAATTGATAAGAAAATTGGAGGAAAAATAACTAATATACTCTGGATCATATAGGATTTATGTATCTTCAAGGTTTTTTGTTTTGTTTTGTTTTGTTTTAAGCTATTTAATCAAATGTTTACTGGGACCAGGCAGGTAATCTAAATGAGGGAGATGGACTTGGCCTGAGTGTGACAAATTGGACAATACATACTGCTCTACAGGGCACAGATATGACTTAGCTCTAACTGACTGTCTCCATGCTAGAATGTGGATCGATGTTGCTAGAGCTCCTTTTTTTTTTCCCCAAACAGAATTTATAATCTAGGTTTAAAAGTTTCTAAATACTGGTATGCCGTATATTCTTAATTATGTCATCCCCCAAAATGCATGTGGTTCACATTCATCCCAAAGATTTCTAGATTGTGACTTCTCATATAGATCCATCCATACACCCATCTATTTTTTCAAAGCATATTAATTAAATGCTTCCTTAGTGTTAAGAACTATTGTATGTACAGCATATACATGAATGCGTCCTCTGAGGATATGTTGTAGTTAGCGTTGTGTAATCGTAAAAATGTTGTCTAAGAAAATTAGATAATGAAAAGAAATAGATGGTTTGATCAGGTGCCTGCAGAAATACCAATGGAAATGTGATCTAAGGAATGCCTCAGAGAAAGAACAGGAAGAAAATCAGGGGGAATTTGCATGACAGAAAATGATAAACTAATTTTAAGAAAGATGTTGTAGGGGCGCCTGGGTGGCACAGTGGTTAAGCGTCTGCCTTCGGCTCAGGGCATGATCCCAGCGTTCTGGGATCGAGCCCCACATCAGGCTCCTCTGCTGTGAGCCTGCTTCTTCCTCTCCCCACTACCCCTGCTTGTGTTCCCTCTCTCGCTGGCTGTCTCTATCTCTATCGAATAAATAAATAAAATCTTAAAAAAAAAAAAAAAGAAAGATGTTGTAGTTAACTGAGGCAAAAGTTACCAAAAGACCAGTATAATTGGGATAAAAATGTGTATTTGGTCTAGTAATAAGTGTGTCAATGGAACCCTTAGAGAAAACAATTTCAGAAAAAAAAAAAGGAATGGAAACCATATTTTAATCCTTGGGGAATGAATGGAAAGTGGAGAAGTGGGTGTGATGAGTATCATTTATTAGTTCTAGAGGCTCAGTTAGGAAAGAAAGCACAGAAATAGTGCAGGAGGTAGTTGGAAATACAGGGTTGAAGAAAGAACACATTTTTAAGATGTGAAAAAACTTGGGCATGTATTATAAAAAGTCAGCAAAAAGAACAGGACTACAATACAATAAAGTAAGCGTGTGTGTGTGTGTGTGTGGGGAGAGGTGAACATGAATCAGAATTCCATAAGAGACGACAGGTTTCTAGCAACTGAGAAACTCCTTTCACCTGATTTTTTCTGTAACCACCAAATTTCAGTTTCCTGGTTGCCTTATACCACTCCTACTTGATTATTGCTGCTGGGACTACTCAGTTTCACTCAAGAAAGTTGGAAACAGTATATATATAAAATTTATAAAATATTATCCAATTCTACCTCAGTTTGAGAATCTGTATATGGTGACAGTGCCAAGAAATGATTACTTCTGAGTTGTTTCAGCAGCCAGCTGGACTTTCTCAGTGTGTCATCTATCCATCTGTCCATCCATCTATCCATCCACCCCAAAAAACTACATTTTTAAAAAAAGATTTTTCATTTATCTATTTGAGAGGGAGAGGGAGAAGCAGGCTCCCTGCTGAGCAGAGAGCCCAAGGCGGGGCTCAATCCCAGGACCCCAAGATCATGACTTTAGCTGAAGGCAGATGCTTCAGTGACTGAGCCACCCAGGTGGCCCCCAAAAAACACATATTTTTAAGGACCTTCTCTGCTTTCCTCCAAGCTGGAAAATGACTGAATAGAGACATGATCAGGACCCACCTACAACAAGCTGCTTTGACGGCAAATCCAAAAAATCTCATTTCACCACTGGACTGGTAGATCCCTTAGGGCAAGAATCATATCTTATTTATATTTCCGTATGCATTTCTTGGCATGAAGTAGGCCTTCGGTACATTCCTTTTTGGTGTATGATCTGGCTTCTGGCTTCTTCTCCCACTTCATTTCTCACCACTCTGCCTCACCGGTGTTCAGCACCGTGGGTCTCTACCCTGCTTCTGGATCATGCCAAGACTTGCCTTGTCTATCTCACCAATTGTTCTTTCTCCTGACTCTAATATTCTTCCTCAGAAATTCTATTTGTTGGCTAATTCATATCCATTACTTCTTAGCTTCAATATGAATCCTCAGAATGGCCTTTTCCTGACCACATTACCTAAAAGGGGACATTAACATTTCTAAGATATTGCCTTGTTTATCCCTATGTAAATTTTTGTAGAAATTGCAAACTCATCCTGTGGAGGTCCACCTTCCAAGTATCAACTTATCTCCAGAATCTATCAAGCATTGTTTACTCTCCAGAGCCTTAGGGTAGATTTTTTTTTTTGTTTGTTTTATTTTGTTTAATTTTGTCTGAGTTTACAATCATTATCTGCAGGAAAGCTAATGCACTGGAAGATTAACATGTTTTGATTTCTAAAAAAATCTGAAAAGACCGTATTACTAGAAAAGCATGTGTTTCTTTAGGCATTTTCTTAAAAAGAAGAATAGTAAAAGTACACATTCTAATAATAATCGTCTTCAAAATAAAAAAATTAAAAAAAATATTGAGATCTTTTTCCCGCTACTTCCTTTGTAACACTCTGCCTTTTGACTGTTCTTTTATTTTTTTACAATTTTCTATTTCTTGCTCAACTCTATAAGCTCTTAAAGAAGGCTTAAGCAGCAGGAGTATTTGACTCATTGACTAAAACATTGCAAGATTCTGCAAGAGCAATACAGGTCTCATATTTTCAGAAAACATTTGAGTTAAAAATGCACCATTTTCTCAGTCAAGGAAACGATCCTGTCTATAACCCATTTTTTTCTTTTTCTTAATTACATTTTTATATTCCAAACTTACAAAAATGATTCGTGTACATTATGAGCTAATTACTTTCCAACTTCATTTTAATTAACAATGCTATTTTTAGAGACACCAGAGCAGTGACATACATAACTCACATAGCTTTGATGTTTATATTTTTGTTACTCTTTTTAACTCAAATGACTATGTTTTTCCCCTTCAAATTTATAAAAATCAGGGCTCGCATGGGCTCCAACTTAGTATGCTAAGCTTTATTTTAGAGGAAATTTTGTAGTGGAGAACATTAGGGGTTTATAATGGCTAAGTCAGCAGACCTTTAACTATAGTTATAATAAAGGGCATCTCAAGCGGAGAGATCATGCTCTCACAAAAACCTCCACAGTAATATCTCCAAGCTAAAGAGGAACAAGAGCCCCTGATTGGCACTTTGTTACTTGAATGGTCCCCCACTGATGAGGCAGAAAGGACATTAAGGATGATTTTAGCACAATCTAAAATCTCGCTGATGCCAAACTTAAAGCAGTGAAAGCCATAATGCCATTTCTAAAATACGCTCTGGAATCAGGAAAGCTTTGCTTTCCAAGATACCCAGGCCTTATTCTTCTTCCTACTTATTACTTGTAAAAGGCCCTCTTCATCATTCTGTCTCCTGTCTTCCACTGCTCAAGACAAACTAGGGAATAATCTTCATTTATATGCAGCACAATCTTTTTGCTGCTGGTGCCACAATATAAACGTGTTTTATTAAAAATTAAAAATATTGGTTTTACTTTCCATCAGGATGAAAAGTGAAGTCTCATTCGCATTTTCAGTTCTGTTTTCTCACAGCCATCCTTCTTGCATTGTACCTCAGGACACTGCTATTAACAGATAGGCCACATTCCCAGAGACCTTAAATTATGTCAGCCTTTCCCTAACTCTCAGTTGTGAGACAATAACAGAAGGCAGAGGACTTTTCAAAGGATAGGTAAGGAGATGCCATGCTCCACTGGGATTAAACCTCTTTCTTGATCTTGTGTCAGAATGATGCTGAGAAAAATATATGTGGTGTCTTATCATCTTACAGCACATGGCTCTTAAAAGTTGAAAAGGCTATTATACATTGAAGAAAGTTAAAGGCCCAGAGAATTACTCTACAGTATTCAAGTCTCCTTAAAAAATAAAAATAACAAGGCACATGCTGGATGGTGTTCCCATGGTCGTTTGTCTGCTACATCGCATACTTGTTTCCCTTTTGTAATGTTAACTTTCAGGCTCCTGTTGGTATTTTTGGAAAGCAGAGAAGCATGTATTCCGTTAGTTGCCAAAATTGGCTCCATGGAGCAGCACACTTTGCAATTTGAAGGTTAAATTCCTTTCAAAGAGACTTGTTGGAGCTGCTCTTCTCACTCCTATTAACTAGTGGAACTGTCTGACCTTTATAAGTGCAAGTCAATATTCACACTGTCAGAGGAGTATCAGTGGGAGTAATCTTTTCAGTCCCAGAGAGAAACAGTTTGCCACAGGCGGATCATGACTAGAGAAGGGGAGTTGGTGAGCAGTGACATAAAACACTTTTAAGTGAATTCAAACAATGTCTTTGACACAGCTTGGAACTTTATTCAATTTTAGTTGTAACAGCGCCTACTGGTCCCTCAAACTGCAAAGGTGTCATTTTGAAATAATACAGACATAGAATGTGAAATGAAGCCTGTTAAATGGGCTCATCCCTTTTTATCCTTACCTTTGAGAACACAGGTGGCTTTTGTCCCCAAAAATATACATCTCTGAAAGCCATTCAGAAATGAACATTATTATTTTTAATGAGCTCTAGTAATTCTTTTCTCCCTCCAAGCAAGACCTAATACTGGAGTGACATTTTAATAAACTTGAAAAGAGAATTATATATATATATATGCCTTTTGTGTACCCCAAATTGCCATCAGAGTTTAACTCCAAAGTGATTTTTTTCAAGTCAGACATTTTCCAACGTGACATTCACAAAATAAAAATAAGGGAGGGAGCACTGTAATATTGGTTTAAATTTTGGTTGGCTTTCTCTTCTTTAATATATCATTATAATTACATTTGTGATCGACTATGTTATTACAGGGCTTATTTTAATAAAAATATTTTAATGGAAATATAACAACAAATGTTTATTTTTAAAGACTGAATTATTTAGTAACTACTCCTACCAATAGATAGAATACATCTTAGGAACAAAAAGAAATCTCGAATATTACTTAAGTGTGTTGTTGTTAATGACATCAGTGCAGTAAGTCTGAAGCTATTTAATTTACATAATAGAATTGAGGAAATGATTTTAAATATAGATATTATTGGGAATTAAATTCTTCACTGTGAAAAAAGGGAGATATAGGAAACGGAAGAAGGAAAAATAAAACCACCTCCTAGTTTTTTTATTTGAATTAGAGACAAAATAGACTTATAATTTAATATACATGCCTAATACATATGTGTACACATGCATATATATAATTCTAAACATATAATGTAATTTTATAATTATATAATAAAGTACTCAAATACTGGGAATGAATTGATAGAAAAAGGATGTTAAAAAGGACTCTCGGCCAAATTTAAGATATTAAGCATCAAAAAGTAATAGAAAAATTATAGTATTGAATTGAAAACCAATCCATTAATTTATACTGATAATTATTTAAAAAATAAAATTAAAGGAGATATAGAGATAAATATCTCATTTGCAAAAATAAATAAAGCCAACTACGCTATTAAATATAGAAGAATTTATGGAGATAGCTCCTTACCATTTCACAATCACCATAGCAATTAGTAGATTCAGGAAAAAGCCACCAATAGATGGTAAAAACTCTGGGGAAGATATCTTTGAAAAACAGGATATTCATGCAGGATACTCATTCATTAGTTACAAAAGGAAAAAGTACGTTTTCAGTGGATGAATCTGGTGAAGACCGCTTTAATCAAATGACTAAACTTAATATCATTTATCATACAAATTGACATCATGTGTTATGCAATATGATGAATTAATCACTCAGGTAGTACTCTCACCTAAATTTCTTAACCTGAACCTAATCATGAAAAAAGAAATGAAGAAACAGTTAGAAAACCCAAATTAAGAGACATTCTGTAAAACAATCTACAATAGACTATCTAAAAATATCAATATTCTGTGCTTTTTAAAAAAAAATCTGTAAGAAGTCTATAGTTTAAAGGAAGCTGAAGAATATATGACAACTACATAAAATGTGCAATCCTTATTTGCATTCTGGATCTTAAAAAGTTTATAGAACACATTATTGGGATAATTGATAGCAGGCAGAATTTAATATAGACTACATTAGATAATAGTATTGTATCAATGTTAAACGTCCTTTCTATGACAATTTTATTATGGTTATGTGAGAGAATGTCCCTGTTTTTAGATGATTAATGTTTCATGCTGAATTAATTAATGATGAAGTGTCACAATATTTGCAACTAATCCTAAAATGGTTTATTAAAGAATGTGAGAAAAGAGAGACTGAGAGAGATTGAGAGAAAGGCAGAGGACAGGTGATAGTAAGAGAGAAAAAGGGAGAAAATGAGTAAAATACTAACAATTGACACATATAGGGTGAGGGCATATGTTCTTCAAACATCAAAAAGTTCCTGCAACTTTTTGATAAATGTAAAGTCTTTCAATATAAAATTTGCGAAAGAATTAAAAAGTGCAGTGATTTTTATTCTCTGTTATATATCTCCCATAAAAGAATAAAAAAGACTTTATCAATTTTGGCATATATTACATTATATTCTGTATTACTTAGAATAAAATGTCTAATAATTTCTTGATAAAATATAGTTATTTATGTAGACAGTTCAAATGCTTATAGAAATTTAGAGTTGCAAGGGTTTTGAGAGTCAGAGAAAATTATAGAATCATAAATTCTCATCTATGTTAGCTTTTCGATCATCTTTTTGCTTTCCTGTGTCTTAAATCTCTCTCCATTTATTTTTCTGTTTCTGATCAGCATTTAACATGCTCTACTTAAGACAAACCCCTTTGCTCAACCCAAAGCCTGCCTCTAGATACCACTTATCCTGCTCTCTTCCTTCACATCTAAACCTATTCACTCTTTTCATCTGTGATCTCTTCCACACACAGCACTTGACACTACTGAATGGCTTTTGTCAAGGACACCAGTGACTTGAATGTTGCTTGATCCATGGGTACTTTGTAGCCCTTTTCTTGCTTACCCTCTAGAGATCATTTGACAAGGTTAACTTCCTCATTCAAGAGGGAAAAACCAAAGAAAAAACTTTCCTGTAGCTTCCACATTTCCCTCATTATTTTAGGTCTTTTATTGTCAGTCTCCTTTGCTGATTCTGTAGCTGCCCTGGTTCCTTAAATGTTTGATTGACAGATATCTGTCCTGATGGTGTTGATATTTGGATATGGCATCTGATCTTATGTTTGCAGTAACCATCTGTATGCTGGTGGCTACAAAATCTAAGCAGAATAAATGTCCTCATTCAAAACTACTTCTTCTTCTCTTTCTTCTTCTTCTTCTCTTTCTTCTTTTCTGTTTTTTTTTTTTTTTAAGTAAGCTCCACATGCAGCAGGGCTTGAACTCATGACTGTGAGATCAAGACCTGAGTTGAGATCAAGAGTCAGACATTTAAACAAATGAGTCACCCAGGTGCCCCCTAATGCAAAACTTTTATATCCAGTTTACTATAAATTATCTTCTTTTGAATACCTTGTAGGTATCTGAAATTGAACATGTCCATATTTTATAATTACATTAATCTAATCCATGCTAATGGAAATTTTTTTTTTATTCAAAAATATTTATAAAGTGCCTGCTCCATACCAGGTTATTTCCCAGGAGCTTGGAATACATCAGGCAACAAAAGAGATAGATTCTTGACCTGGTAGAGCTTTGTCCAGGCCAGAAATCTGAATGGCATCTTTAATGTATTCCTGTTCTTCACTGCCCCATCAAATCAAATATGAATTGGATTCCTTTTCAGTCTGTTAATTTCTCTCTGAGAATAACATATTCCTATTCTCTTTTGTCTATGATATTACGTAATCACTAGAATCAGTTTTAAACTCATGCCAATAACTTTAAACCCATGCTAATTGATCAATTACAACTTCATATCAGTAACCATGCTTCTGAAAACCAGCCAATTAGTAGGAGCCAATTACCAATGCCACAGTCCACACACCCACCTCCTGAAAGTCTGCCAAGTCCCAAATATTTTATTTCATTTTGCTTCTCAAAGCCTTTATAAGATCAGCAGTTTGTTTTGTTCAAAAGTACTGTGTCTTACATGCACAGCTCCCTTCATTACCAAAAAAATTCAGCTTTTTTCCCCTGATATTGAATGTACATCTTTTCTCATTCCACTGTCATTATCATTACTCTAAACTGTATATTAACCATATCTTCCTGGGTTATTGAAAGAGCTCTTTTGTTAGTCCACCTAGTTCTATCTTTTTCTCTTGAATCCATTCTTCAAACCTCAAATAATTCACTTTGTGAGCTCAGTATTACCTTGGTGCCAAAACCAGGAGGACACATCTGAAGAAAATAATATTACATACTAATATCCCTTATGAACATAGATGAGGAAATCCTCAACCAAATACCAGTACACTGAATCCAACAACTGATAGAAAAATGATTATACATCATGACCAAGTGGTATACATTCCTTGGAATGATGGACTGGTTTAGCATATGAAAATCAGTGTAATCCATATTAATGGAACGAAACAACATAGTCATCTCCATTGATGCAGAAAAAGCATTTGATAAAATCCAACACCTTTCATGATAAAAACACTTGACAAGGGGTGCCTGGGTGGCACAGCAGTTAAGCGTCTGCCTTCGGCTCAGGGCGTAATCCTCGCGTTATGGGATCGAGCCCCACATCAGGCTCCTCCGCTAATGAGCCTGCTTCTTCCTCTCCCATTCCCCCTGCTTGTGTTCCCTCTCTCGCTGGCTGTCTCTATCTCTGTCGAATAAATAAATAAAATCTTTAAAAAACAAAAAAACACTTGACAAACTAGACATAGGAGGGAACTTCCTCAATTTCATAAGTAATCTGTGGAAAACCTACAGGCAACATTAGGCTTAATGTCAAAGAGCAAATATTTTTCTTCTAAGATCAGGAACAAGAAAAGGATGTCCACTGTTGCTTCTTCTTCTATTTAGTATTGTACTGGATGTCCTAGCCAGAAGAACTAGTCGAGAAGAAACAAACAGCATCAAGATTAGAAAGGAGAAATAAAACTATCTCTAGTTTTACTTCATAAATTATATGATTTATATATGTAAAATCCAGAGTAATCCACAAAAAAGCTAAACAAACTTTTAGAACTAATACCTGAATTCAGCAAAGTTCTAGGATGTAAGATCAATACAGAAGAATCAGTTGTATTTCTGAATATTACCAATGAACAATTTGGAAATGATATTAATAAAACAGTTCCATTTGCAATAGCATCCAAAAGAATAAAAACAAACAAACAAACAAAAAAAACTTAAGGATATATTTAACAAAAGAAATGCAAGTCTTATACACCCAAAACTATAAAACATCATTGAAAGGAAAGAACTATGACCTAATAAATGGNGAAAGGAAAGAACTATGACCTAATAAATGGAAAACAATATTTCATGTCCATAGATTGGAAGATTTAATATTGTTAAGGGAGAATTATACTCCAGATCTACAGATTTATCATAATCCTTATAAAAATCCTAGTTTCTTTTTTTTTTTCTTTTTCAGAATTGACATGTTGATCCTAATAGTCAAAACCACCTTGATAAAGACAGACAAAGTTGAAGGACTTACACTTCCTGATTTCAAAACTTATTACAAAGTTACGTTAATCAAAACACATTGTGGTACTAGCGTAGGATAAACACATAAAGCAATGAAATATAATTGAGATTCCAGAAATAAATCCATACAATATGCCAGGTAATTTTCAGCAAGTGTTCCAAAACCTTTTTAATGGGGATAAAAGGTCTCTTCAATAAATGGTGCTAGAACAAATGAATGTCAACATGCCAAAGAATGATGTTAGATCCTTACCTTACTCCATATACAAAAATAAATTCAGAATGATTAAACAACCTATGTGTAAGAGCTAAAATTTTAAAATTCTTAGGATAAAACATATGGAAATATCTTTGTGACCTTGGATTGTGCAATAATTTGTTATATATGACAAAAAGAATGAAAGACAAAAGAAAATAGAAATTAGACTTCATCAAAATTAAAAAGTTTATTCTTCAGGGGCGCCTGGGTGGCACAGCGGTTAAGTGTCTGCCTTTGGCTCAGGGCGTGATCCCGGCGTTATGGGATCGAGCCCCATGTCAGGCTCTTTCACTATGAGCCTGCTTCTTCCTCTCCCGCTCCCCCTCCTTGTGTCCCCTCTCTCGCTGGCTGTCTCTATCTCTGTCGAATAACTAATCTTTAAAAAAAAAAGTTTATTCTTAAAAGGCAACCATTAGGAAAGTAAAAACACAGAAGACTTGTATCCAGAATATATGTAGACTTTTTATCTCAACTACAAAAGGACAAATAACCCAATTTAAAAATGGACAAAGACTTTGAATTTCTTAAAGAAAATATAGAAATGATCAACAAGCACATGAAAGATGCTCAATATCATTAGTCATCAGGGAAGTGCACAAAAACCACAGTGAAGTACCAGTTCATACCCTTAACATGGTTTTAAAAAATGTTTAAAGGCATAACAGGGGTGGCAAGGCTAGAGAGAAAATTGTAACCCTCATAGATTGTTGGTGGGGATGTAAAACTGGTGCAGCCACTTTGAAACAGTTTGTTTCTCAAATTGTTAAATCTAGAGTTTCCATATAACCCAGCAAACCCACTCCTAGGTATATACCCAAGAGAAATGAAAACATCTCCATATAAAATCTCGTGTGTGAATGTTCAAAACAGCATTGTTAGAATATCCATGAAGTAAAAACAACTTAAATGTTCATCAGCAGATGAACAGATAAACAAATGTGGTGTATTTCCAGCTGTACAAAGGAATGAAGTTCTAATACATGCTACAACGAGTGCTGCAACAGAGATGACCCTTGAAAAAATGATGCTAAGTGAAATAGTCCAGTCATAGAAAACCACGTACTTTATGATTCAGTGTATATGAGATGTCCAGTGGTTGTTTGGGCTGAATAGAAGGAGGAACGCAGAGTGAGTGCTAATGACCATGGGGTTTCTTTTTTAGAATGATGAAAATATTCTGGAATTAGGTAGTGATGATGGTTGAACAACTCTGTGAATTTCTTAAAAAATGATGAATTGTACATTTTAAAGAGTGGAATTTATGGTGTGCAATGAATTTCTCAATAACACTACCATAAAAATAAAACCAACCCAAAGCAATTTGTCTAAAATTTAAATCTAACCTTATGAAATCTGATTTTTTTTTAATGCTTTCCAGTGACCTCCTCTTGTCTTTAGGATAAATTTCAAAGGCCTTGACATGAGCTTCTTAACACTCCTTAATGATAATCTCTATGTAACTCTAGTTGCATTTCTTGGGATTTCCCACCCCAACCATAGATACACCAAACTTTATGCTTTTGTCATATTAAACCTCCTTCAAGTCTATACCTTTCGAATTTTGAGTTCTCTACACTCAGTTCTTCTAGCAGTCTCTTCATCTTTTGCTCTACCATGAAACCTTCCTTTTCCCACTCTCCATTACTAATAAGTTAAGTATGCTTGCTCAATTATTCCACAAGATGCTAATAATTACTACACTTGAGTATCATTGCTTGTTTACTTTTTTGCCTCTCCCACTAGACTGGAAATCTACAAGGGTAGAGATTGTCTCTTCTATTCTTCTTTTCATTCCCAATATTATAAGTAACAAAACACATATTTGTTGGATGAATGTATCAGTGAATGAATTCACTCTAGTGTTATTTTCTGAATACATTTTGTATACTGGTTTTAGTAACGGTTCTAATTAATAAAGCTGGACATTTTTTCTATAACATAAAATTTTTCTTATGAAATTGTTTTTGCATTTGTTTACCATGTTTATGATGTTGCTAAGCTGATGCCTTAATAGTGTACATCATAGTAGGACCATCCCTGTGGCTAGACTTCCAACCATCCTGGTCATCATCACACCCGTGTCTTCACAGGCATCATTGTCCTTCATTAAACAAAATGCTTAAGCATCTGAATAATTAGTTTCTGCTTAAAAGAATTGATAATAATAATATAAATAAATTTGCACAGCATCATATTGCTTGAAGAATGAACAAGAATTTGAACATTTCTTTTAAAAATGACTATATTTTCCCCTTTGAACATCTAAAACTTATTTTGGTCAGACCAGTCAGATACCATTAGGCTGAGTCTGCTCAAAGCCAGCTATGCAGAGAACAAGATTCCATAGGCCTCTTGAAGTTTTTCCAAGTCGGCTCTGCCCAGTTTGTTACAATAAAAGCATTGGCGTTGACTTATATTTTCAGATGGGTTATGTTATTAAAACGGACTGCCACAAAGATGGTAAGATGCTTATTTAAAAACCAAGTTTTCCATCTAAATAATGTAGTTTATTTATAATTCTTCATTACTAATTAGCGATTTGTTAGATGATGCTTAGTTGGTGATTAGTTAATATAACATGATCAATTTAACAGGTGTATTAGATGTCTGGTTCTCTGGAGAAACAGCACCAGTAGGATATAGAACTGAAGAAAGAGGGAGGTTTGATTTATTATAAGTAATTGGCTTATGCAGTTGTGGAGAAGTGCTCAGATCTACAGTCGGTAAGCTGGAGACCCAGCAGAGCTAGTGGTGTAGTTATCACTCTAATGGCCAGCTGACTTGAGACTCAGAAGAGCTAATGTTTCAGTTTGAGTCCAAAGGCAAGAAAATAACCTATGGCCCAACTAGAAAGTTGTCAAGCAGGAAGAATTCCCCCTTATTTGGGAAAGGGCCAGCCTTTTGTTTTATTCAGGCCTTCAGCTAATCAGATGAGGCACACTCACATTAGGAAAGGAGATTTGCTTTACTCGGGGCATTGATTTAAATGTCAAATTCATCCAGAAACACTCTCACAGAAACACCCGTAGTAATGATTGACCAAATACCTGGGCATCTATGGCCCAGTCAAGCTAACATATCAAATTAACCATTAAAACAGGCATGTATTACATGTATCTATTAGGTATCTTACTTTCTGTCTGTTATTATTTTTTATTTCTATTTTTTGAGGAGAGCACTTGGTAATAGGTGGAATTCCTTGTGCTCCGGTTTTTCAGTTTGGTATCTGTGGTAGGCAGAATTGTAAGATGAGCCCCAAAGAATCATGCCTTCATAAAATCACATCCCCTTGAGTGTGAATTGAACTTGTGACTTGCTTCTAGCCAATAGAATATGGCAAAGATAATTGGAAAGTCATTCCCTTGATAATGTTATATATACAATATTCTGTCTTAGCAGATGTTATATATATAATATTCTGTCAGAAGATTGGAGTAAGAGCTTCTGCTGCTGGCTTTGAGGAAGTGAGTTGCGTTGTTATGACATAGCTAAGTGGCAAGGCACTGCAAGGGCCACTAGCTGCTGAGAGTGGCACCTAGCTGGCAGCCAACAAGAAAGCAGCAACCTCAGTCCTACAACCACAAGATAGTAAAGTCTTCCAACAGCCATGTGAGCAGCCTGGCAAACAGCTAGATTGCAACCTTTGAGATGCTGAGCAGAGGACCCAGTTCAATCATGCCTAAACTCCTGACCCACAAAAACCATGAGATAATTGTACGTTGTTCTAAGCCTCTAAGTTTGTAATGATTAGCTAAGCAGCAGTAGATAACTAATGCTATATCCCTGCTACCAAGCTCTTCTCTAACCTCAACATGAATTTGAAAAGTGGACAGGCAGACTGCATTTAATTGTAAATTAATGGGACAAACAGAATGTCCAGAAATTGGAATGAGAGTTGAAACCTGTGCAGGAGCAGGGCTAAAAGAAATTCCCAACCGATAAGCAGTAAAGATTTGACTCAGACATTTCACATGAGCAAAAGCATGTTGGCAACAAATGCACAATGTATTCAAGTACAGTATAGGGGATAAGGAAGTAGGCATATTTTGATATCTAAGCCAGACTATTTATGTTGCCAGGTTTGTAAACTCATAGCCGGGGTTTGGCTTCCAGGCACAACAGTTAAATATCTAAGAAGTGATACCGCACAAAGTCAGGGCTCTATTCTAATGAATGACAGCAGCCTTAGCAAGCAGGGACAGGATTTAGGTCCATTAATACGACAGTTTCTTACTTATGAGAACTGGAATAGACTATAACGAAGCCCAAGGCTCCAGTGTTTGTGCGATAGTTGCTTTTAGCTAGGTTTGGGTCAGAGAGTTCTAAATTTCTTCCTGATCTGTGACAAATAACCATCACTAACATCTAAACAACTAAGCCAAAGATCTTTGCATTTAAGTGCAGGGTATATACATATATACATACATAAATAAAATGACTCTTTGTTCCTTAGAGCAACTCCTAGGTCTTACAAAATAGGGACCTCCCTGAGAGGCTCTAGCTCCGTGATTATCATAGAGTATACCCATATTGCGTGTCAGAGTGGGGAGAAGTTTGCAGTAAAAGACAGATTTGGGCCCAAGCCCATGTCTTTGATAATGTTCAGCAGATGTCCATAACAACAATTCAAACTACTCTCACAAGATGACTTAATGGAAAGTAGCAGCAGCTGGTCACTTCTCACCCCATTCTTTTTTTTTTTTTCTTTTTAAAGATTTTATTTATTTATTTGACAGAGATAGAGACAGCCAGCAAGAGAGGGAACACAAGCAGGGGGAGTGGGAGAGGAAGAAGCAGGCTCATAGCGGAGGAGCCTGATGTGGGGCTCGATCCCGTAATGCTGGGATCACGCCCTGAGCCGAAGGCAGACGCCCAACCGCTGTGCCACCCAGGCGCCCCACTTCTCACCCCATTCTTAAACTGAATCAGTCCACACAGTGTTTGGCTCTCCATCTCTTTAACTAATTTTTTCTCTCATTTTTTTCTAACAAATCCATTTATCTCTCTTTACTTTTATTCAATGAGCAATCCTGGAGTTTGTTTGTTTGTTTGTTTGATACTCTTAGATGCACATTTATGTGATTCAAGGCATTGTAAGAAATACTTATATAAGTTATTAAGTTTTTGCTGAGGAATCCTTAATATAAACTCATTTTCAAATCATCTCTTAATACCAAGAGAGTACATATACAATGAACAATACAAGCATGCAGATGCATCTGGATGGAAAAAAACAAGATAAAACAAAAATCTAAGATTATTTTGTCACATTCAAACTCCCTATCTCAGATCAGACTGGTGCTGGAGAAAGAACTGAACGTTTCAGGGGAGCCTGGGTGGCACAGTGGTTAAGCGTCTGCCTTCGGCTCAGGGCGTGATCCTGGCGTTATGGGATCGAGCCCCACATCAGGCTCTTCCGCTATGAGCCTGCTTCTTCCTCTCCCACTCCCCCTGCTTGTGTTCCCTCTCTCGCTGGCTGTCTCTACCTCTGTCAAATAAATAAATAAAATCTTATTAAAAAAAAAAAGAACTGAACGTTTCAAATGTCCACAGCTTAGAAGAAAAGGAATACAGAGTGTAGATAATAACGAGGCACCAAACAGGATTATTAAAGCCCAACTCTCTGTAATTCCAGCATTAACTAAAATTCTTATTTAGATTCAGATCAAATGCTAAACACTTGAGCATCGTTTTCCAAACTCTGCACGATCTCCACCAACAGTATATTTCTAATCTTGAATATGACTTTTTCATTTTACTCTAGCATACTCTATCCTTTTGGCACATTCATACGTTCTCTTTCTGTTCTTTTTGTCCACAATGCCCTTTAACTGGTGGTACTTGCTTTAATACTTCATTTTTTTTCACAAGTTTTACATCTTACATTCTGCCTAAAAACATGGTCAAAATGTTTTTGTTCTAAAATAAATGCAGCCTATATACTGTGCTTGCTTTAAACTATTTCACTATCTTTCTTTATACCAAAAATCATCTTATAGTATCATGCCAGCAAGACAGTTGACTAAATATCCTAGAAAAAATCCCTCTCCCACTATAGACATCCTAAAAATGCTAAATAAAATGTAGCCACAAACGTTGTGCTCTTAAGAAAGCAAGTGAAAACTACAGGTGATAAGAGTGATGAAGTAGAAAACACGTTTGTTATGAGGATGCTGAAACCACGGGTGCCTTGAGGCTGTTTGCAGATTTTATTAACTTAGAATCTAGGGAAAATAACATCTTTCCTGAGATTTCACATATGCAGGCCTTTCTTCTTTCACTGGGGATTGAAATTTGTTATTTATATTACCTATATGGTCCAAGAAATCCTAAGTTGAAACATTAATTTAAAAAGTTGTTATTGCCTAGTGGTGCCCAACAAGAAAGAATATAAATATTCTCTGAAGGGATTCAGCCTCAATTCAGGACACATAGATTCCCACACGTAAAACCCTGCCAAAGCTGAGCTCACAATACCAAATTTCCAAAAGTAGAAATAAACCAGCCACCAGAATTAAGAATTAGTAGAAAAAACAAGCGGCAAAATGAAAAGATCCACAAATTCCACATACTGAAAATTTGGAAACAGAATAGAAGCTAAGTGTGCTTAAAAGATCTAACTAAATAAAATAGTTGAGTAAATAAAAAAAGACACTTTGAAAATATAGTTATTCAAAAAGAAAAAAAATGTTGCATCCATATTTCATTTGTAGCAGAAAAATATTCCAACTGGAACAAAGATTTCAATATAAAATAAGACATTTTATAAAGAAAAGAGACTGAAAAATTCCTCTGTAGAAAAGTAGAAAATTTTTACGTGATAACATACAACAACAAAATGAGAAGAGAAATAACAAAATGGGGGAGGGGAATAAAACTCATATCACAGAAAAAAAAAAAAAGGGATGACCTGCCTCCCCCATTAATTAATAAAGAATGCCTACAAGTTGAAAAGAAGAAGACTAAAATTCAATATAATGTGGGTGTAGGAAATGAACATTTTGTTCTACGGAATAAAAATACAAATTCCTTTTAAATATGAAAAGGCATTCTATTGAATCAATATAAAGGCAATGTAAATTAAAACTAGGAAATACTAAATCATATCAAAATAATAAAATTGCAAACATCTAGATGATACACCATCCTATTTAGACTGTAAGACAATAGACCCTATCACACATCGCAAATGGGACTGCAGATGTTTGCAGTCCTTAAAGAATGCAATTTGACAGAATTATTAAAACAACAGATTTATATAACTTTGACCCAACAAATCTACATGGGCATTGATTTATACATTAAATTATTTTTGAGATTGTATGGTACCAAATAATCTAAATGTCCATTATTAGAGGGCTGAATAAATGAAGGCATATCCGTAAAATGGATTACTATGCATCTGTTAAAAATCACAGTGAGGAAGCTCGCTATGTACTCCCTATGTATGTAGGATTACCTCCTTAGTACATTACTAACTAAAACACACACACACACACAAGTTAAGGGACAGTGACTATGTATGCTGCCATTTGTGATTTTAAAAAGGATGAGGACACACATTTTAATTGCTTCAATAGGTATAAAAAATCTCTGGTTGATAGCATTAGCAAAAAATCGTATTAATAGCAGGCACTGGGAATTGGTTGAATAGAGTTCTAGAGAGAGTTTTCATAATCTATCTTTGTATCATTCGAGGTTATGTCAGGAAAGCAAATTCAAATAGATGCTTAAACTGAAGATATTTTTAACAGAGGTTTTACCTAAATATTAGGCAAGGCTGAAGAAATTAACAAGAGAGGTTGAGGCACATAGAGATTATCAACAGTGGGAAACCATTATCATCTGGTATTCATGGAAAACAGGAGATAAGCTAGTCTAGGCTAGTAGGCTAGGGGCTCTCTCAGAGGACCATCTGATCAGATCTGTGATTATAGTGGGACACAGCAACTGACAGAATCCCTATGCCAAAGCAAAGGAAAGGGGGAAGAAATATTCATCTCTTTCTTCCCTTCAGCCCTCTGATACTCTCCTATGCCTTTCATTGGACAAACTCAACCAGAAGCCAGATAGCAAGAAATCCCATAAGGGGGAGAATTGTGAAGCACAGAGCAGGAGAAAGAAGAAGAATCATGTATTCTTATTACGTGCAAATTGAGATCAGAATTAGAGACCATGTGGCATACAGATTGAAAAAACAAAAAATAAAGCTTGACAAAAAGTCTTGTTAGCAAGACTTAGGTCAAAAGCAATTCTTATACATGACCAGTGGATATGTAAATTGATAAAACCTTTGGAAAGCAATTCAGCAATATCTAGTTAAAGTTGGAGATGTGCATTCCTACAAACTAGTAATTCTACCCTGAAACAAATTACCCCAGGGAAAGTCACTCATTTGCACTTGGAAACATGCATAAGAATATTCACTACGGTTTTTCTGTCATAGTGTAAATAATGACAAATCACTTGAATATTCATTAACAAGAGAGTGGAAATTTGTGCTTTATTCATATAACGAAAGGGTGGACTGCAGTGAAAATGAATGAAATAGAGCTACTTCTATCAAACACAAATATCACACAAAAAGATAAATTGCTGCTGATATTACTTATATAAAATTTAGCAGCATGCAAATTATATTATATGTTGTTCAAAGATAATAATAAGGATAATACCATATTCAGGATAGAGGTTTACTCTGAGGCATGACGATGGGTATGCAAAAGATTTGGCTGTTTGAAAAGTGTTTCTTTTTTCTTGAACTATGAAGTGGGTGTGCTACTGCCCACTATATTTTGATAAGTTTGTAGGTATATCTCAAATATAATGAAATTTAAGAAAAAAATATATATATACACACACGTTAAAGAGGATCAAAGTAAAACATATATGTATATATAAAATGAAAGGATACGTGAGTTATATACTGAATTATATCCCCCCAAAATTCATATGTTGAAGCCCTAATGTTCACTATGACTATTCCTGGAAGTAGGGGCTCTAATAAATGAGAACTTAAGATCAGAGCTCTAATCCAGGAAGACTAAGATCCTTATAAGAACAGAAAGAGATATCAGCAATGAGAGCACATGCAGAAAAGGCCATGTGAGAATACAGAAAGTGGCCATCTGAAAGCCATGGAGAGAAACATCAGGAGAAATCAAAACTGCCAACATTTAGATCTTGGATTTCCAGCCTCCAGAATCATGATTAAAAAAAAAAATGTTGTTTTAGCTACACAGTTTGTGGTATTTTGTTATAGCAGCCCTAGTAAACTAATACAAATGTAGTTTATTTCTTGGTACCCACAGTCATTACTTCTGAAATTCTGATATTTCTCTGCCTTTTCATTGAATTTCCTTTCATCATGATCATTTGGTGTAACTGCCTAAATAGTTTTGAGCCCTGCATCGGGCTCCCTGCTGAGCAAGGGGCCTGCTTCTCTCGCTGTCCCTCTGCCTGCCGCTCCTCCTGCTTGTGGTCTCTCTCTCTGTCAAATAAATAAATAAAATCTTTTAAAAAATAAATGAATGCTAAGTGAAATAAGTCAAACAGAGAAAGTCAATTATCATACGGTTTCACTTATTTATGGAACACAAGAAATAGGAAGATCGGTAGGAGAAGGAAGGGAAGAATGAAGGGGGGGTAAACAGATAGGAGAATGGACCATGAGAAACTGTGGACTCTGGGAAACAAACTGAGGGCTTCAGAGGGGAGGAGGTGGGGGATTGGGATAGGCTGGTGATGGGTATTAAGGAGGGCACGTATTGCATGGAGCAATTTGTTATATACAAATAATGAATCATGGAACATTACATCAAAAACTGGGGATGTACTGTATGGTGACTAACATGACATAATAATTATTTAAAAAAATAATAAATGAATTTCTTTCTATACTTCAGTGTATCTCTGAAGAAATTACCATTACTCCTTCTTTCATATTGTTGCTTTCTAATTTTTTTGTCTTTGTCTTGTTTTGAGTTTTAATGGTTCTCCTCTAAAAACTATATAATAATCTGTCCTTTCCCTCCACATTTGTTCCCTGTCCTAAGATAACTTCTCCCAAGTCTATCTATTGTTTCTCTTATATTTCTCACTTTCCTCCATGGAATTCCATGCAAATAATTCCCTACACCGTATCTGAGAGCCTTTTCTCTTACTTCCCAAGGACAGAAACTAATTTCAATTGCCTACTTACTACTAGCTGGTCATTTTATGATGCACTCACATGTATTGTCCCCTAGTATGTACATCTACTCCATGAATAGCATAGTATCAGTCATTGCAATGCCTGACACATCATGAGCAATGCAGATTTTTTTTTTAAATCAAGGAAAAATTATCTCAAATAATAATGAGAAGACAAACGCAGAGAGGATCTTAGAGCTAACCACACAGGGAAATGTTTAAACCTTTATCTTTCTGAATGTACACTTTTTGCTATTGATTCTCAATCCTCGTTTATAATTTCCAGCTCTGTACTCCATTAACACTTCTAAAAACATATTTCTAAAACTGATTTCATCATTTTATCTTTATAGCTGTTTTTCCATTTTCTTTACCACCTCCCATATTTCCATCGCCATCTTCTGAGTCACTCAAGCATGAAAACTTTGTATTGCTTCTAATTCTCTTTCCTCTTTCTTGCTGTCCACATGCGGTAAGGTACTAACATCAGCCCCTTATTTTCATTTCCATCTTCTTCTTCGTGTTGGTATTATTTCTTGTAAGGCTGTTGAAATTATATTTTAACTGGATCTTTTCTTTTCAGTCCCCCTCTTCTAGTAGCTAAATTAGCAGAGTAATCTTTGTACAGTCTTACCAAGGCCCTGATATAAAATTTCTCTTTCAGATCTAATACATTTCCAGTGCCCCGTTTAAGGCCCTACCACAGTTGTTGTTGTTGTTTTTAATTTTAATTCCAGTAGTTAACATAGAGGGTTATATTAGTTTCAGGTGTAGAATAAAGAGATTCAGTAGACGGTGTTGGGAAAACTGGACAACCTACTGCAGTTCTTGACTCACCAATCCATTGTGATCCTACACATTCACTTTCATGCCAGTTCCTGCTTTTTTCCCTATGACTTTTACATTTGGGAGTACCATGTATATTGTGGTTAAAAAGTGTCCTTGATTGATGATTTATTATAAAACAGCTTAATTTCTTCAGGTCCTGTATATTAACATATTGGCTTATTCCTAACCATATATGTGTAACATCTCTTTAGTCATTGAGGGCTTCTTCCAGCTTCTTTATCGACTTGACTCTTTGAGGGAGACTCAAAAAGTGGATTTTGGATTTCATTACATGTGGCCGGCAATACCAGGTAGTTTGCAAAACAGATATAATAAACTTTTAGTATTTTCTCCCACCTTTCCCTCTTATGTACATGATTTCCTAACTTTTTATAATATGGTATGTGCATATAATTGTTTGTGTTTATATGAACTAATATCATAAATGAAAGCAGATGCTACAGAGATAACAAGCCTAGGACTCCTGCTGATTCAGGCAAATTAGATACACATTTGGGCACAGATTAGTTCATTCAAGACATGCACATCAGTTTCATATCTCACCAATTAGAAAGATTCTCTTTATATAATATTTGATTATTAAATTCTATAGATAATACTTTAAGAAAGAAGCCATAGAGTATTTCTATTTTGACATTTTAAATATTTGTGACACCTGCCAGAATTATCACTGTTCACCAGCATTAGTTGTGCTCAGCTCTTGAGTACAGGAATGATGCCACTGTCTACCCACTCAATTCATTGTCATGGGAATTGTTCCCAAATACCATTTTGCCTTCATTTTAAGATGCCAATGATTATGACACTCCATCTCTTTAACGATAGCGTGTTGATGAAACATCAAGAAGCATTATATTAAGTGGATATATTGATTGATACTTCTCAATATCAGAAGTGTCTAAATGAGTATGTCTATTTTATAATCAAGGAAAGACAGTGTTTATCCATTTATCTAAAGGAGAATGTATCATGTACTTCTTTGTTTCTTTGTTTGACTTCCTCTGGTGGGCAGAAACTTTCACTTCTCTTCTTAGATGACAAACATGAAGGGGTGATAACCATGTCTATTTAACTATCTCTGTGTATTGGGTTTTGGAGTATTTTGTGTGATTCGTTCATTCTCCTTGGAGCTATGTGAAAACTAAAGCAGGTCTCCAAGTGGCTGTTAAGAGCCATGTATGAACTACCCAAGGATTCCTTCCCAATCATACATGTGATTGTCCCTCCTTCACGTTTGTGATTTCCCTTTCGAAGAATGGTAGGTATGTGTATATGTGCGTGTGCCAGCCCTAGTGTTCTGGTTGTGAAAGAGAGGTCCATTATCTGTATCTTATCATATATAGTTTCAACATTCTCAAGACTATGAGTGACAAAATACTGATTTTTAAGTTTCCTCTTTCCTCAAGGGCTTGCTAGGGTTGCATCACTGAGAATTCCAGACACAGAACTACTTTCTGGCTCATACATGGAAGCCCGCCAAAGAGGGAGAGGCTGTAGTTTAAATTAATCTTCAGCTGGGGGTGGGGAAGACTTCCACACTCCCCAGGAGGATTTGGAAAGCATATTTACACCTCCTGCTTTGCCAACAGTGAGAGCAAAACAGATCATTGTTCTCTACAGATAGAATGATGGAAGCATATTTAACTGAGGGGAAGTTAAAAACAACAATTGCTCAGATTGCCTCAGAACAAGGCATTTCAACAAGGTACTCTATTTTTTTTTTCTGTCCCTTAAATTTTCCAAAGATAATAGAGTATTCTCCACCTTATTCTTTACCTCTCCCTCATCCCAATGTAAGTGATAAACTGAGCTCAGAAAGAGGTCTTTCCTAATACCGTTTCCGTAGTCTTTCCAAATGAGTTAAAATCTAGAATCTGTAATTCCACTGCAAATATGTCATTGACATATGGTAATTGTCAAAGGGTGAACACTTGATGCTGGCTTCAGTGATGAGTCTGGCTGTGAGCCTGAGGTTAACAAAGGCAGTGCTGAGTTCATGAAGATGTTATTGAGAAGAGTCATAAGTACCCATCCCTCTTCCCTGTCCTTGTTTTGTTCATTCAGTTCCTTGGTGTGGTAGGGTAAGGAATGTGTTGAGATTTTTGGAATATGTTTCATGCATTTTATCTGATCTTTCCCTATGTGTATCAATTTAAGTATATATTTAACTCTTATTGCAAATTTGCCAACCTGGGCTCTGAATTCCTCAGAAAGCCAATCCACACGAAAGTTTTGTGAATTCCAACAGTCCTGTAAGACATCTATGAGATTGCTACACTTGTGAACACATTACACCCAATTACATGGAAGTGAAAACCTATATATTCCAAATATGCGAAGTCTCCTTTTGCTTAAATTATGTCATAAAACTATGCCAATATATGTTTCTGATAGAACCATTTAGTCTTCAAAATGGAAGAGCCATTAGTGACCTCAAGATAAGGAACTTGGTTCTCTTAAATTGCCCAAGGTTAATAGCAGATCAATATGGTTCAACTTTCTGGACTTCTGTTCAAGTGCTTTGCCTCCGTTAGCTTTGATTTGGAACACATTTAATGTTCCCAGGTGTCCCAATTATAATTTATCAGTTTTTTTTTTAAGATTTTATTTATTCATTCAACAGAGAGAGAGACAGCCAATGAGAGAGGGAACACAAGCAGGGGGAGTGGGAGAGGAAGAAGCAGGCTCCCAGCGGAGGAGCCTGATGCGGGGCTCGATCCCAGAACGCCTTGATCACACCCTGAGCTGAAGGCAGAAGCTTAACAGCTGAGCCACCCAGGCGCCCCTATATAATTTATCAGTTTTGAAAAACATTCATCCCCATGTAGTGAAAGCTTAGTAGATATGCTCAAAGTACACCAGTAACCAGAATCAATTCTGGATGATAGCAAATTAACAAACAGTTCAAAATTGGACTTTGGGAAATTCTTTGGAGCAATTAGTGGTAGTCAACTCATGAAATGACAGAGAAGCGACTACTAGAGGCTATTAAGAAAAAAATAATCACCATCTCATGCAAACATACATTCACACCAAACATTTAGGAATATCCATTCCCTTGTAATCACAGACATTGTATAGCATGTCCTCCCACTCTTGTGTGCACTACAAGCCTTGTGATAACTTTTTCTAGCATATTTTCTCATTAAAGGGTATTCTGCTGTTCATTTAATCTTTAGGCTCATAAAATTGTTGTAGTCCACAAAATATAACTCAAATTAGAGGAAATGTCCAGCATTTGATTAGATAGTCAGACATCTCCAATGGTGCTAATCATTTATCCATAAGGAAAAATATACATTAAATGTTACAGGAAAAATATTCATTAAAAATCAGTTACCCTGAGCCTTAAGTCACTCATTTTCAGCAATTATTCAAAAAGTGACATCTTTTTGGAAATATATTTATTGTTTAGAGTGTCACTAGGATTATATTTAAGGTAGAAGAGTATGGGGCGCCTGGGAGGCACAGCGGTTAAGCGTCTGCCTTCGGCTCAGGGCGTGATCCCGGCGTTATGGGATCGAGCCACATCAGGCTCTTCTGCTGTGAGCCTGCTTCTTCCTCTCCCACTCCCCCTGCTTGTGTTCCCTCTCTCGCTGGCTGTCTCTATCTCTGTCGAATAAATAAATAAAATCTAAGATGTAACAGTAAAGAAAGTAACCATTACATGCAGAGCCAAATTAATACTAAAATTATAGGTGAAGAAAGACACACACACACACAGTGTAGGGAACATGGAGAGAGCGATTAGGTTATAGGCATATCAAATAGAATTCAAGAAAAGGAAGTGTAATTGAATCTTTTAAGGGCCAAATTCAGGAGAGTGCTGAAAAGATACCAGGAATTAGAGCTTCCAACTTCTTTCTCTGAAGTCTCTGGATCTCCTATGACAGCTTACCTCTTCCGGTCTTGGCACTGTTTTTTCTCTTTTTCTCTTCAACTTATATAAGGCTCAAATATAGTTCGTAATATATATGTATTTTCATATCCAATAACAATAGCTAATTGATAGAATCTCTTTGTGTCACAATTTCAAACTCCTAAGACAATTTAATCAACTTGGTTTGGTTCTGTTATTACCCTTGATTAGACTTGGAAACTCCTCCCCTCCTCCCTGGAAAATTTATCTATGAAACTGACTCATGGCAGGTAAGAACTCCCTTGAGACAACGTTGGCATTTCTAACATATTCTGATATATTCCCATTCAAGTATTATAAGAACATTCCCATGGGGAAAACCCTATGTTAGTTTGACACATGCAGAGATTAACAATATATAGTTCTTATATCTAAGGAGCTCAAACTGGAGTGGAGGAGACAGAAGAGAACAAATCACCAATTTCAAGAGCTATATGCAGTATCAGTGGCTCTGATACATTAGATATAACCACTCTGGTCTTCTCTTGTTAACTCCTCCCAACAGGGTTGAGGAGTCTACAGGGCCCAGATGTCATAGAGTTGTCTCTGGATATCCTGGCATATAATTAGCCTTCCAAATGGCAGAAGACCTGTGTGAGCTTCATCTACATGATTGTTTTCTAGAAGATGATCCTACATTGTGCATTCTTCCTCTGCCTAAAGGGTAGGTGAAAGGGTATGTGACTCAACTTTGGAAGAAATATTTGCATAAGCCCCCTGGGAGGGAAGCAGACAGGATAGCGATAGGGTAGAAAGCCAAAGAACTTGGAATTAGAGCAGGTTTCTCCTTTTGTACTCTTGTCCTAGATAACAAATGTTTGGGGCAAGTCTAAATACCCACTAAAGGACTATCATATAGATATTTTATGGGTGTTATGGGAATACAGATGAGAGTCACTATAGTAAAAGCTGATGTAGATATATTTGGAAAGAAAGATGATATTTTATCTGAATTGTTAAAGACTATTAATAGTTACGTGAGCAAAGTGATGACGTTCTTAGAAAGTATAGCATGTGGAAAGGCAGGCAAATCCATATTTGTCTGTGTGGTATGATATTCATAAGGACCTATGGAAGGACTTTATGCATGCTGCAACATTGGTACATATTATGGGTACTAAGGATTTTCACCTTCCTTTGGTATCAGCAGTGACCTAAGATATTCCCCTTCCTTCCCATCTGTGGCCTCACAAGTTTTCTAACTCCTCAGTTGATGATTTCCTGGGAGTTAAAAATACTCAGCAATTCAGTGAGCCTTTCCTCTGGAGATGCGCTGGTTATATAAGAGTACCTCCAAGGAGTGAGTAGTCTGCATGTTCTCCATTCAATAAAATAGAGTTTCAATTAATGAAGATTTAAATAAATATTAGGGGTTTACAGTTGAAGGTGGAAGACTGGTCACACACATGGTTTTCCATTCCCCTCTTGAAATACCAATAAACTTACAGCAAAGGAATTTATAAAAAAGACTTAAGCCAAAAATGACAAAGATGATAGAATATAACAATGCGATATTAGGAAAACTGGGAACTGGATGTATACATGGTGTGATGACTAATTTTATGCATCAGCTTGACTGGGCCATGGACTGCCCAGATCAATCATTATTTCAGAGTATGTCTGTGAAGATTTGTCTGGAATAAATTAGAATTTGAATTGGTGAACTGAGTAAAGCAGACTACCCTTTCCACCTTCCTTTGTACTTATGAGTGAGCATCATCCAGTATGTTGAGGACCTGAACAAAAATGTGAAGGAAAGAAGTCCTTCTGTCTGTCTGATTGCTTGATCTGGAACACTGGTCTTCTGCTGTTGGGCTAGGACTTACACCATCGGCATTTCTAGTTCTCAGGCCTTTGAACTCAGACTAGAACTATACCACTGGCTTTCCTGGATTTCCAGCCTGCAGATGGCAGATCATGGGACTCCTTGGCCTTTGTAATTGTATGAGCCAATTCCTCATAATCGGTCAATCAGTCTCTCTTTCTCTCTGGTTCTGTTTCTCAGGAGAGCGCGGACTAATGCACATGAAAAAGGCCTTTAGAAACCTAAGAAAGGTAATTTCCACCTGGCAACGAGCAAAGATGATTAAAAAAATTTGTTATACTGTGGAACACTCAGAAGGGACATCAAGTGCCTTTTGAAGTAGGGGGAAAATGTGAAATCAAATAAAAAAGATTGTTGCAAGTTTAATATTTATACCTGGACCTTCTTTATCCGTTGGGAGGCAGTACTCCGCTGTCAGTAGTATTTACATACCCATGAATTGTGTATACGGAACACTGATGTAACCTAAATGACCATCACAATATAGGTATATTGGGAGAATGAGGGTCTAGTAAGTGTGTGTGAGTGTGGGGGAGGGGTGGTGACAGGGAGGCAGCAGTGTACAAAGGAAATCTAGATCCTCATCTTCCATGGAGGGAAGTCAACGGAGAATGCTTAGAAATCAGCAACTTAAAAATGGTAATAAAAGAATTTATTTAGATATATAGAGATATATAACAAAAGAATAACTTGCAAGGTATGAAAGTGGTTGCCTCTGGGGATTGGTAGATTGAAGTGCGGATTAAGATACTGCTAATTTTTGCCATAAACCCTATAGTATTATTTGAGCCTTTAAAAGACTACACGAAAATATTAGTTAGAAATACAAGCTAAATCAAAAAAATGCCACCAAGTTCCATAAATTTGACGTTCTCCCAGAAGAGTACTTGAAGTACTGATAATCTATATTGTATTTTAATTGTCTTCTGTCCTTAATAATCCACTGAAGTAAAGCTACATTTTTGCCCATATTTGAATCTCCCTGGTTTCTCCACCTATAAAATAAATATAATTGTATGCAGTCATATTTCCTTGCATGAATGTTCTGAGAATACTTGACATACCACACAATATAATCTATTTAGATCAACTGTAAGTAATTTAAATTTTATATACCATTTGATCAATGTTGAGAGGAGAACTAAGTGAGACCTTTGGAAGTTAATGACCTGCCTGAGGAATTTCTATTGGCAAACAATCATAACGATAGGAAAGTCTTTTAGTATTGTCATAGCTTAACAGAGGTATCCAGTACATGTTTTTTAATTCTTTTATTCACACCAAATAAAAATAGGGTCTTACTTAAATTTTAATTCAGATTACTTTCATGGAAAGCTGAAGCACTATCTCTGTAGAAATATCTTGGAATATTTCATAAACATATCATACTGCATGATAGTTCCATTAATCTAATTTGAAAATGCCAGCATGAAAAATCTTTGATTCATAGAGTATTTTAAAAATACTCTCTGATGTTTTGTTTTGTTTTGACATGTCATTTTATATCATTCTGTCAGTACTTAGTCTAGACGACTGTAGTCAGCAGAGCCAACTAGCCAAGGATCGTCCTTGATCTTCTTATAGACAAGCTACGGAACATTGTCTTTATCATCAGCTCCAGAAAATGCTATTTATCAAGGCCCCTCAGGCAAAGACTCCCTAGGGTAGAGTGAGGCCCAGAGTCAACTTTAAGAGTACAGAGGAGATGTAGTTGAAATAAATACTAAGGAGAGATTCAAGGGAATTAATAAATCACAAAATGGCTTATGTACAAAAATAGGGAACATAAGGGATCCAAGGGTTCCTTGTGTATCTTGGGTCTTTTTATTTTTTCACTCATTTTAGAGGGAAATTCTAGCATCTCTAAGCCTTTTACTCTTTGCTATATGTATTGGTTATTGGCAAGAATGGTTAACTCAACCACACAATTTCTTCTCAGCCAAGTGTTAGGTTACTCTAAATCTTCAGTATCTTTATCAGATGATTCAATTAAGATTTTTTTTGGTCAGAAATGTTAAGTAAACAGTGCTTATTATAAGAAATAATGATTAGTTTAGAACAAGGTCTCCTCTCTGTAAAAGATCAGACAGTAAATATTTCAGCTTTGCAGACCATACGATCATTGAAAACTATTCCACTCTTTCACAAAGCATGAAAGCAGCCAGAATTGATACACGAATGAATGGGCATGGCTATGTTCTAATAAACCTTTATCTACAAAACAGGAAGCAGATAGAATTTGGCTCATGAGCCATCAAATGCCAACCCCCTGGATTAGGTGCTATTATAACCAAGAAATCAAGGGTGACTAAATCTTGCCATAAATATTATATCCACTACTCAAGAAGTCCCCCTAGAAGAATACACACAGTTGTAGTAGTATATGGGGAATCAAATACCCCATAGGTATTTGATTTTTAGGAGGGTAGAAGTTGTGTAACATCCAATGCAAATCCATGGATCTGATCTCTCTGGTTGAATCACATGACTAAGCCTAAGGCCCAAATGAGAGTTTCCTTTCTGTCTACACTGAAAGAGAATCTGACTCTTTGGATATTAGCGATTTCCTCCGTGCCACATGCCACAGGAAATAGAAACAGTGGCAATTATGCAGAGATAATGTTGGCGTGGCTCCTGAAGACTGGTGGGCACCCATTGAGCCACCATATTGAATGGAATAGGGATGGGTGGAATGAAGCAGCTCCAAATACAGAACTGGCCACAGTGTAATTGTGTAAGTGTTGTGAGCATATGAAATTAACATATTTGACTTTGTTTGGAAGTGATCTCAGTAGCTTTGAAGAGGAAGCGGCATTTAAGCTTATGCTTGAAGGATGAATGCATAGGTGAAAAGGTATTAAATAGATTACTCACACACACATGCACACGCATGCTGCCCACAAGGCAGTGTATGATAAATGCACATTTAATAATAACTGTAGTTAAAAAAAAATCAGAATATCCAGAGGTGGTCTAAGCTTAGACTTGAGCCATGTTTTGTTTCAGATCAGGACAGAGCTAGGGTCTGAATATTATCCTAGTAATGAATTTAAAGGAAATCCTGGTTAAGTCTGTCTGTCTCTCTCTGTATACACACACACACACACACACACACACACACACGCACACATTTGCCACATTTACCACAACTCAGCCATGAAATCTAATGTACTGTAACTAAAATATTTTTTTCAGATAATCTGGAATTTTACTGATATAAAATACTTTACTCATATTCAGATATAGTTTTTTTTAATTCCCTATTTTACAACCTTTATTGTATGAGAACTGATCATCCACATTGTCTTCTTTCTGAATTTTAATAAGGGATAATTTAAGACACAAGTATTCTCCATTCTCCCCTTTAATTTTTTTGCAAGGATAATTAAAGTAAATGGGGCATAATAAAGAAAGAATATTAACTTCCATGCAAGAGCTTCTAAAATGAAAAAAAAAAATTCTCTGTACTTTGGACTTGTAGAAAAGAAGCCAGTCTAAATTGGAAACTATTTGAAATGTATATATTTTAGTCTTTTATCTATATTCAATAACAAAAATTGGATGTCAGGACTACATGTTGGAAATTGCTTTAAAGAACAGATAAAAATGATTTATAAGTAGACACGTTGGTCTACATTTTTTTTTTTACTATTGATGTTTTACATAGAGAAATTTTTCTTCATAATTAGTAAAAAGGTGAGAGTCAACTAAGACATTTATTTAATCATCTGAAGTTATAAAGTAATGAGGTTTTTCTCTTTGTATTTTTATCTTTTTTTTAAAGATTTTGGGTTTTTTTGAGAGAGAGAGCATGTGAGTGAGAGAGCAGAAGCAGAGAGAGAAGCAGAGGGAGAGGAAAAAGCAGACTTGCAGACTCCCTCTGCACACGTACACCCCCACCCCCCTGCTGCAGGGCTCATCCCAGGACCCTGGGATCATGACCTAAGCCTAAGGCAGCCGCTTAACCAACTGAGCCACCCAGGCGCCCCTGTATTTTTATTTTTATATTACAAATCTTTGGTATTCCTCCAGAAGTATCGCCATCTCTAGTATGTTCAAAAATAAAAATGAGCAACTTTAATGCATACGCAACGTCCACCAAATCTAATAAAAAAACCTCAACATTGTTTAACAGTTTTGTTTTGTGTAACTCTGCTCCAGAGATGGAGATTATTTAATTGCCAAAACAGTCAGATGGTTTCTTTTTTCCTTTGAAACAAGTGGTGCGTCATTGAATGGGAAACGCCATTTTATACTTACTTTAAGGGAGCCCTTTGTGAGTTTTCAAAACAAACCTTGGGGAGAGGAAGAGACTCTTGGGTGCCGAGCTGTCAGTCCAGAGATAATAATAACACATGTTTTTGGAATACTGCTAGCTCAGAGATGTGATAATGTGTCAGAAGTAAACACCCCCCACTCATTCCGGTAGTTTTATTGCTTCTGGCGTGTTATGATTAGAGATGTGTGTGGCTTTAAAACTGAAAAGATTGAATTGCTTAACACGCTATGTATTGGAAAGCCTGGGCCAAACGGAAGCTTAATCAGCATTTTTCTTCCTTCTAAATGTAAATGGTATGATGCAGGGTCCTGTAAATGATGCTGTTTATCATATACTGTCAGACGATGCTGCTGAAAGATGCATTTCCATTTGTTTCCTTACTTGAGCTTGATTTGTAAAATCAGATTTAAACAGTGGATGAAATTGAATCTAAATTTCAAGGACAGACAACCTAATAATATTTAGCATAACTGGAACTAAGTCTAGAAATAGTTATTCTAACTCCAGCCTTGAGGATTTGAAAGAACAATGTGTCTTTATTTTTACTTTTAAAATAATTAGCCCAAGTGTAATGAATTTTATGGTAATTATAGTCATTAGCAATGAAACTTAACCTCAGCCAAAATATTCACGTGCACACTATAATTCGTATACTGAGCTACAAAAGACCTCTTTTTTCTTACATGTATATAATACAATATTATAATATACAATATTATACAATTAATAATAATTAATACAATTATTATTAGAAGTGTGATAGAGATATTGCTTTGATTTATAAGTATTTTTATGATTATTATAGTTGTTTTATGTGATTTTTCAGTGACTGGGAAAGAACATCATAATTTACATAAAAAAAGTCACTGACTCCAAGTTTTGGCATTGACTTGAGGAAACCCCTCTTTGACTCAGTTCTTTCATACATATATGGATATACACATATAGAGAGCCTCCAAGACCTAACATACTGTGATGAGTTTTACTTTATTCTGAATGCTAACTCATGAAATACTGATCATACACATTTGCCATTTACAGAATTTTACATTGCTAAACTCTACATTGTAGACGTTTTTAGGGCTTTGGGGAACAACAGTACTTTAAGTTCAGTACTGGCTTAGAAAAAAATAGTGCGATCAATCATTTATATAAATGTAATTTGCAAATAAAAACTTCAATGAAAACTTCAACCTAATATGATATGTAATTAAAATATAGAAATGTAACTTTTCCCCAGTACCTCTTTCTCTCACAAAATCTATTTTTCTATATTTTTGAAAACTTTAGGAATCAAGGACTATGTTAACAGACATTTCCCTGATTTCAGGGTAGAAGCCAATATCAACATGGTTTACATCATGCACTTTGAAATATGATGTAGCGTCTTGATAATGGATAAAATAGTGAAGAACATATTTGAAGTACAAGTTATTCTACCATCACATATTAAGTGCCTACAATAATGCCAGACAACATAAAAGGGGCTAAAAAAATTGAGAAGATTTATTTTTAGGAACTAGTATTTTTGTAAGAGAGATACACATATAATTAGATAATTCTGCCACAAAATGATAAATGATACAATGAAAGGAAGAAGACTTTGGGAATTTATAGGAACGGAATGATGAATTCTGCTCGTAGGAATACAGAAAAATATTCTGCTTGTTGTCAGTGGAGCTAGATGTCAGGGATGAGTAGCAGTTTGTGAGATTAGGAAAAGAGGAAGAACATTGCAGAAGTTCTATAGAAATATAGTTCCATAACTATGGCTAAAAAAGGCTTGTCAGAGAAACTGAGCAATTTTATTTGTCTGGATATTGAGCCAGGTATATGGCAAATGTGGGAGGCAGTGGTCAAACATGAAGGGGATGAAGATGGCGAGGCAGGTTGAAATCTAAAGATAAAAAGTCTCTCTGGCATGTCATGTTGTATGTTAATTTATCTCCCACGAGTCCTTAGGATTTGGGAAAACTCTTCATGTAATGGACATTATGCATAAATAGTAATGTAATGTATACATATGTGTGAAAAGTAATCTTGACAGAGTGCAGAGCATTGACTACGATAGGGGCATGCTAATTGCAAAGAGACAGTGAGAAGGTGCATGGTTATGTATAGGGAAGAGGCTCTGAAGGCCTGAATTTAAACCATGGCAGTGGGTTTTGGGGGAAAATATAATATTTCATTCATTCACTCAGAATTATTTAGAGTGAGTTTACTATGGGCTACTAATTGTACTAGGCAATAAGGTCGAGTTTTGAATATAATACCCAAGTTACTTATTCAGATATTATGAAGGTAGAAAGTTCAGGTCCTACTAATGGAGAGAGTATATGTGTATATGGGTATGGGGGTGAAAAGAAAGTAGGAAATAAATTATGAGAAAAAAATCAGAAATTTCTTTTGGAACATAGAATTTTTGACAATGAATGTATGATAGAAGAAGATGAAACAGTTGACTTAGGCATATGTTTAATGTATTTGTGTGACTTATGTAGAGATGTTCTAGAATTCAGTTTGGCCCAAGAAGATGAGAGGAGATAATTTAGATTTGGGAGTTAGTGTTTTAGTGACTATGTGCTGAATTACAGGAATGGGAGGGAATCACTTTGGGGGAAAAATCATCAAAATGGTAAGAAATAGTGAAAAAAAAAGTTACAACAGAAGTCGAGGAAAGAGTTTGAGAAATAGAAGGTATTCACTCTCAATTTAATTTGTGGAGATGCCAATGAGCAGTTAGACAGTTGGAGGAGAAGGGAATAGAGAAACAAGATAGGTTAACGATCAAGGGTGTGTTGTGTTTTTGTTTTTACTTTTAATAGGAGAATTCAGCATGTTTAAACAGAGAGGCCAGAGGAGATGGCAGCTATTGAAAAGAGAGGGTATAATTATCTGGGCAAGGTCTCAGAGGGAAGGCTAGAAAGAATAAAGTCCAATGAAAAGGTTATCAGGAGTAGAAAGAAGGAAAATCACCTCTTCCTTGACAAAAGGAAGCATTTGGTATAGATTATCCTAGTGTCATTTTAATCTAAAATCATGGAACCATTACTGAGAGGAAAACAAATTACTTTCTCTTAAAATGCTCATAGGCTGCTGACATTCTATTTCAGCTACATGATTAAATTCCATTTATAACAATGGACATAGGCTATGGCTATGCTGAGACCTTATATATGTTCTCCCAAATATAGTGATAATCTTAAATAAAATAGAAATCCATATAAGGAGAGATTTCATTAGCTGCTAATGAGAATTTATGTACACACATCCTATACAACTTCAGAGTATATGATAACATTAATACAAATGGGAGTGTGGGGAAAATTTACAGTATATTGATGTCATTTTGTGTCATCCAATGTAGAAATGTCAGAGCTAGGAATCTGAGTCTGGCACTCAGGTGTTTATCTATTTATTTATTTTTAAAGATTTTATTTATTTATTTCTTTAACAGAGAGAGGTACAGCCAGTGAGAGAGGGCGCACAAGCAGGGGGAGTGGGAGAGGAAGACGCAGGCTCCCAGCAGAGCATGGAGCCCGATGTGGGGCTCGATCCCAGAACCCTGGGATCATGCCCTAAGCCGAAGGCAGATGCTTATCGACTGAGCCATGCAGGCGCCCCCGGCACTCAGGTGTTTAATGAAAGTCTTGATTTCAAGAAAATTTGGGAAAAACTCTCCCAAATATTAATTACACTTTTTCAAGTGATTGCACTGAAAAGTGGTTAGACATAGCTATAAGAACACAAACCTTGTAATATGAAAACAAAACTAAATTCACACAAATGGCAGAATTTTGATACTGATACAAGTCTGTGTGAACATCAGCCACTTTATTAATGGCTTCTATATAGATCTATTGCCCCTATTTATCCTTATTTTGCCTTTCTTCCTTTATTATTTGTTTTATTTTATTGCATGCATTTTGTTGCCTAAGTTCATTTTTGAAACCAAATATATAAATGAATATAATAATATGTCAGTATCAGAGTTTTGCTTTCAGTTTATGAATGCACAATGATTCACTTATTCATTCTAATGAAAATAAAGATTTGGGTTTTTTTAAGATTATAAATAATGCTGCTAAGAATATTTTGTCCATACATCATGTGTACATAAACGTACTTTTGGTATTCGTGATATCAACATCAGTGGAAATTTCTACACTGCTTTTAAAAGCAGATATACCGCTTACAGAGTGTGAGTATCCCTAAAATTCCTAGGGCAAGCATTATGGTCAGGAAGGTCCTTTTGACATAGTAAATTGGGCATTCTCCCCACCAAGAACAAGAAGTTCTATTTCTCCAATATCTGAGAATATATTGAGCAATAATGTCCAAAAAGGTCAAACTCTTCAAATCTCTATCAATGAATTCAGGTTAGAATAATCAAACCAGCACTGAGGAGAAATGCCAGTTGGAAACCAGTAAATCTTCTATCCCTGGAAGAGTGATACCTATCGAACAAAATAAATTGCCTGGGAAGCATAAGGAAATAGAAACTAAGAATTGCACTGAACGGATATTATGCATCTTGTTCATAATGCTTTTAACAGCCTCCTGTAGCCAGTAAAAAAGCCAGAGGGCTCATGGGAGATGACTGTGGGCTACTGATAACTGAACAAGGTACTGCTTCGTGTTGATACGGCTATGCCCAACATTGCCACCATCTTAGATACCTTGGCCATGGTCCTAGGAGTGTACCATGCCATAGTGGAATTTTTTTTTTCAGTATACCTCTGGCCACCGAGTCACAGATCAGTTTGCCTGCAAGTGGGAGGGGCAACAGTGGATCTTTCAAGAGTTTCCCCAAGGCTACCTACACAACCCCATGATAGCCCAAGATCTGTTCTCCTTCCCCACATCAATATAATGTTTAGGTGTGAAAACTTGTCTCTGCTGCAGGACACTCTGCAGACTTTGCTGGAACATCTGTGACTGAGAGGATGAGTGGTGGACTCAAAAAATGCAAGGCCCAGACACCACCAAGTTTCTGGAGTTATATGGTCAAGAGGATTAGGGCAACAAGCTGCCTTTGGGAAGGCAGAAATACTAGTAAAGCAGATTAAAGCTCTGGGCATCTCCCAAGCAGGGCTGCCATTTGAGTTCTATGTATCTGTGACTCTGCAAGGTGTGGGTTGGGCACTGTGGCAGAGACCACAGAAGGAGAGAGTACCCTTAGGATTTCGGTCCCAACTCTAGAAGGGGGCAGAGACTCAATATATCCCCATAGAACAGCAGCTCCTCGCAGTGATACAGTGTGCTCCTCCAGGTGGAGCCTCTTACAAGGGAATAACATGTCATCGTAAAAACTTTTCTTGCTAGTCAAGGGGTAGATTGAGAATATGTTCCATTGATCTACGTCTGCCAGGGCTCAAAACTCCCACTTTGATTAAATGGCAAACCTATTTGCAGCCGAGAAGTTCTTTGTGCACCAGCCAACTTCTCTAGAAATGTGGACATCACTAGGCCCTGTAGAGTATGTGGATCTTCCAAATCCCCCCCCCCCCATTCCTGTGGTGGCTTTTGTGGCTTGTAGAGAGGGAATGGGGAAAATTCCCGCTGATGCCTGGTATACAGATGGGCCTAGTCAGGGGGACAAGCCCACTTGGACTGTAGTGGCTATTCTGCCCAACACTGATAACCTTTGGATGGAGACAGGAATGAATCGTAGCAGCCAGTGGGCTGAACACCAGCTTGGCTGGTGATCACTCATAAGCCCTGGCTGTTAACTCTTTGCACTGACAGGCTGTTCTAAAGGGGTTGACCCTATGTCTTGGAAAATGGGAAGCCGAGGTGTGGATGATCACGAATAAGCCCTGGTCAGGATATGTGGAAAAATATTTGGGTTCTCTTACAAGAGCCTGAAGCTGTCCTCACTGTCTTCCATGTCCTGACTCATAAAGCGCAGATACTCCCTGAAAATCAGGAAGCTGATACCCTAGGTCAGGTACCAGCCCTAGCAACTGACTTTTCAGGAGATACAGCCGATTGGGTGCACAGAGTGACCACTATAGTGCCTGAGAGGGATGGCATATTGCCAAGAATGCCAGATTGCCCTTAAAATATAGTGACTTGATTAATGTAGTAAGATCATGAACTGTGTGTTCTAAACAATGCTCTAGGTAACTGCCAAAGGAGTCTGAGGCCATCCACAGGAGGAATTGGCAAATTGATTGTACTGGCCCCCGTCTTCCTAGTGAGGGTTCTAAGTATGCCTTGGTTTGTGTGGACACGTGTCTGACCTAACCCAAGCTTCTCCTATTGCCATACAAACTAGGCTGCCACCGTTAGGGGATTAGAGAAGCTGAGTACCAACTACAGGTACCCCTGTTGAATAGTGAGAGGGATCATGTTTCAGAGGTTATGATATGCAAGAGTGGGAGAAAGAACATGACATTGAATGGAGGTTCCATCTCCCGTATAACACACAAGCAGGAGGATTTGTAGAAAGAAAGAATGAAATGTTAAAGTATCAGATTAAATTACTAACCACCACCTTGGCTTGGCCGACTATTAATTTATGATGTCCTAATGTTATATCATCTTTATTAGATCACAAGGACACAGATGCATATTCCGAATGATTCGACCCCAGCCTATGGGGCTTAATAAATCAGTGGTTTGTGTCAGAGGGCTCTTGGTGGGAAAAAATATTGGTACCTATTTTGGGGATCATTATCTTAATCTGTATTTCCTCTTGCATGTGCTTATATTGTTGCTGTGGTATCTGCCTACGGTGCAGCTAGACAGCTGTCAAAGGAACTACCTTCATGCTAAGAAACCTGCTGACTGCCCAGGGTACCCTGTCAAAGGTGGGGAGACGTGTCAGATTGTGAGAGCTGCTCAGGAGAGGTGCAGTATTGGAGGAGGTCATCAAGAGGATGTGACAGCTGGCTGACCCCTGAACTGGACCCAGTAATCAGAGGCTCTTTATTCCTTCCCCTATTCTTGGAATGTATGTTCTGCACTTTTTTTTTTTTTTAAATTAACATCTAATGTATTATTTGTTTCAGGGGTACAGGTCTGTGATTCATCAGTCTTGCACAATTCACAGCACTCACCATAGCACATACCCTCCCCAATGTCCATCACCCCTTCCCACATTAGGAAATACTTCAGGTAACATCCTTAACGGAGTAGTGTGGTATTGAGACCGTCTCAACTATATATGTGCCTGAACCCTCTTAAGGCCTATAAACTCTTAAGATTCTGGCAGGCAGATACAGAGAGCTACTCCTCTTGCCACCACCTAAGACAAGCCTGGATTGTAAATTTTTTGTCAATGCAAAATGATCAAATCTTTTAACAATTTTAAAGAGAAAGGAAAAGAGTTTTGTTTAAGCCCAAGTTAGGGCAGCTGCCTGGGATATACAATCTTCACCAAGAAGAGAGTGCTCCAGAAAAGGAACATTTGATGTAGGGTTATATATGTTGTTGTTGTTGTTGTTGTTTTTGTTTGTTTGTTTGTTTTTTATATAAAGAGTTACAAACCATCATGCTGGAAGACATTCCAGAAAGTTAATCTTATGTTTTTATCTTATGTTTTTAGTATATGCAAGGCTTATTACTTTAATCTTATGAGAACCAGTGAAGTTTCTCTTATCATATGTTCAGAACGCTCCTTTTTGGGGGTGTCTAGGTGGTACCGTCTGTTAACAGGCAGACTCTTGGTTTCTGCTCATGTCATGATCTCAGGGTCCTGAGAGCCCTACCTGACAGTCTGTGCTCAGTGGGGAGTCTGCTTCTCTCCCTCTCCTCTGTCCAACCCCCACACTCTCTCCCCCGCCCAATAAATTTAAAAATCTTTAAAAAATGCTCCTTTTTGGTTATTTATTTATTTATTTATAACAAAGCGACGTGTGCCTGGGGCAGAACTAGAGCCCATGCTTTGAGGTTTTGCCAGTCATTCTGACCTTGATAGATGTTAAAGCATAGCTTCCTTAGGAGCCCAGAAGCAAAGCCCCAAACATTAAAAGTTGAAAATTTCCTCTTGCTTATTAAAACTTCCATCCACCTATCTGGAATGGTCTACCTCTTCAATCTCTCCTTGCCCTCTCATATACACGGGCCAGTTTTGAATTAACTCTGGGGAAACACCAGAGCTGCAAACCAACAGACTCCACTGGATCAAAGCTGTACTCCGCACCCTTTACTTCTTCACCCTGATGATGTTGTAAACGCGGTATGGAAAGAAGCAGCTTGACTAGAGGATTGTAAAAGGCTTTACAGCAGTGGCCCCATGGTTCCGCCTTAATATTGTAATACTGACATATCTTTAGTCTTGCCTCAATAATCTTTGCCAGGGTAAGGCAGTCTCCATGAAAACTGCTGCGTTCAATGACTGCTTTGTTAATTTGTAACATTTGGGGCCATCCCAGGTGTGAAAGGAAAACCCTTCACTCAATCCAGTGTCAGAAGTAACAATTGAAAGATCTCCAGCAACTGCCCATTACATAAGGCCGTTTAAAGTGAAGGAGGAAAAGCGTAGGCGCGAAGGGCGTCAGGACCCTGTGTCTGGCAGCGTTTCTGCCGGCAGGGGCCCAGAGCCACGCGGGACATCTCGCGGCTGCCTTCCCCCTGTCCCGCGAGAGGTCGTCCAGCAGGAAGTCAGGACACTTCCGGTTTCTCCCCGCCACAACTTTCTGTGGAGAATCTGAATAGCCTGAAGTGATGAAATTCCCCATGTTACCATTTAATGGTCTCCAGTGCAAATGCCTTTTCACCGAGATTTGAAGGTAAGCCATGCGTGCCTATTCAGAGTTTCAGTTAATATTTTCATTCGCGCTTTTATTGAAGGAAAGCCTCTGCTCCTTGAGGGTTAATTCCGGTGTGCCTGGAATTAGTCTGAGCTGTTTTGCTGAAGTAAGATATGTACCAAGACTGTATTGACTTCAGACAAGGCATGACTTGTGCTGATTAGTAGAGTTGCTTTTCAACTGCGGGGCCAAGGTGAGTTTCTGCTTGTTTGCACCGGCTTATGCAAATTGTTTGATAACAGCGAGGTGATGGTTTACACCTGGTTTAGGTGACATTCCCCCACCCCGACTCTGCCACTGGGGCTGGGTTCCTTCCTGATACTATGCTTACATTAGGTCCCCTGGTCTGAGGTACTCAGTACCTATATTGGTGGTTTGTGATTTGAGGGGAAGTACATCCACTACAACCCTGCAGATGGAGGATAGTAAGACCTAGCTTGTGGCTTCCGATCTGTGCTGTGAGCAGCCTTCAATGCCGCTACCATTTTGTATTCTTTTTTTGCAATAACCTGTAGATTCTTAAGCTTTGGTAATTGCAAGTCCTGTGATTGAAACTTGTCTCACTGCCACAATTAGTGAAGCCTCCACCAAGAAAAGCAGAGAAGAAAACAAATAAGCAAAGCACAACAAAACAGAACAGAAGAATGGGGAGTACAAAGAGAAGAAAACTAAAAGGCAAGAAAACCGTAACCTATATCCTCAAGAAGAAAGGGAAGGTGTTTATTGCATCCAAAGCAATAGACTTGGAGGCTATTTGAAAAAAAAAAAAATCTATAAAGCTTAGAAGATAAAGTAGGGGAAATCTGAAAAGCAGGAAAGAAGGAAAAGAGACGAAACATAGTAGAGAAAGATCCAGGTGTTTAATATTTTCTAATAGAAGTTCTAGGATGTCAGAGAAAAATGGAAGGGGAGAAAATTAACAATTCACAAAAATCCCAGGAAAGAAAAAGGTAATCTCCACTGTACCAGCCCAATGAATTAAAAGTCTCAACTAAAGAGGAGGGAAAAGATGGCGGAGGAGTAGGGGTCCCCTTTTTCGGCTGGTCCCCTGAGTCGAGCTGCATGTGTCTCAGACCAGCCTGAACATCCACGGAATCAGCCTGAGACGCAGGAAGATACATCTGGATCTCTACAAACGAACATCTCCAGCGCTGAATATTGAGGTACAAAGCGGGGAGCCGTGAATCCACGCACTGATATCGGAAGATAAGTGGAAGGGGGAGGGAGCTGCAGCGCTCGGGCGCCGGGAAGCAGTAGCCACCTGAACTGGGGAGCAGCCAGACTTGTGGACGGGCACCCTCCAGAGAGTTGACTGAGACTGTGAGCCTGGGAACACGTATGCGACCAGACTGACAACTGGAGCTCCGGAGCACACACTCGAACTAGACTGAAACCGAGAGCTTGGGAGCGGGCACGCAACCAGACTGAAAACCGGAGCTTGGGAGTGCACGCGAACAACACTGAAACAGAGAGCTCGGGAGCGCACGTGGGAACTGGGGCTGCTGCCAGTGTTAGAAACACAAAGGACAGAGACGTGCGGGCCCTGGAAGTCAGGGCTGAGACACCGGCTGTGGGGTGCACAGCCCAGGAGGCTGCAGGGTTTTTAGCAGCACCAACAGAAACAGAGTTAAAGAGTCCAAGAGAGCTCAGTGGAGAGCGACTGCAATCTCTGTTCTGAGACAGAGGCTGGGATGCCGCCACGGCTGCTCCGACTCTCAGAAGAGCCACAGAAAACTGCCAGGGAAAGCTGCCAGAGAACAGAAGCCCGGAAATACCAGCTCACATTGTGCCAATGCCCATCCCCCCTTGCAGGGGATAGGGAGACTCTACCCAAACAGGGTTGCCTGAAAATCAGCATGGCAGGCCCCTCCCCCAAAGAAGCCCACATCCCTAAGATCCCTATAAAACAAGTGCACACTGCCTGGGTCCTCGTCAGTAATTTGGGCTCTGGGCAACCCTGCAACCTTTCCTCATCAGAATGACCAGAAGGAGAAATCCCCCCCCAGCAAAGAAATGATAATGAGTCTGTGACCTCTGCCACAGAACTGATGGATATGGATATAACCAAATTATCCGAAATGGAGTTCAGAGTAACAATGGTCAAGATGATGTGTAGACTTGAAAAAAATATTAACGAAAATATTAATGAGAATATAGAATCTCTAAGGACGGAAATGAGAGCGAATCTGGCAGAAATTAAAAATGCTATGAATCAAATGCAGTCAAAACTAGACGCTCTGACGGCCAGGGTGAATGAGGCAGAAGAACGAATTAGTGAATTGGAGGATGGGATGGTAGAAGAGAAAGTAAAAACGGAAACTTGGCTCAAAAAAATCCAATCTCAAGAATGTAGATTACGGGAGATTACTGACTCAATGAAACGTTCCAATGTCAGAATCATTGGCATCCCTGAGGGGGTGGAGAAAGAGAGAGGACTAGAAGAGATATTCCAACAAATTGTAGCTGAAAATTTCCCTAATTTTGCAAAGGAAATAAGCATTCATGTCCAAGAGGCAGAGAGGACCCCTCCCAAGGTCAACCACAACAAACCTACACCACATCACATCATAGTGCAATTTGCAAATATTAGATCCAAGGATACAGTATTGAAAACGGCCAGGGCAAAGAAATTTCTCACGTACAGAGGCAAAAATATCAGAATAATGTCAGACCTGTCTACACAGACCTGGAATGAGAGGAAGGGTTGGCAGGACATTTTTAAAGCTCTATCCGAGAAAAACATGCAGCCAAGGATCCTTTATCCAGCAAGGATGTCATTCAGAATTGATGGAGAGATAAGGACCTTCCAGGTTTGCCAAACACTGACCAAATTTGTAACCATGAAACCAGCCCTACAGGAGATATTAAGGGGGGTTCTCTGCACGAGAAAGCAGTTGATCAAGATTAGAGCAGAGATCAATGAATTAGAAATCAGGAGCACAGTAGAGCAGATCAACAGAACTAGAACCCGGTTCTTTGAAAGAAGAAAGAAGATTGATAAGCCACTGGCAAGGCTTATTCAAAAGAATAGAGAAAGGACCCAAATTAATAAAATTATGAAGGAAAAGGGAGAGTTCACAACCAACACCAATGAAATAGGAAGGATCATTAGAAACTTTTATCAACAGCTTTATTCCAATAAATTAAACAACCTGAAAGAAATGGATGCCTTCCTGGAAACCTATAAACTACCAAGACTGAAACAGGAAGAAATTGATTTTTTAAACAGACCGATTAATTATGAAGAGATTGAAGCAGTGATCAAAAACCTCCCAAATAATAAAACTCCAGGCCCAGACGGTTTTCCTGGGGAATTCTACCAAACATTCAAAGAAGAAATAATACCTATTCTCCTAAAGCTATTTCAAAAAATAGAAACAGAAGGAAAACTACCAAACTCATTCTATGAAGCCAGTATTACCTTGATCCCCAAACCAGGCAAAGACCCCATCAAAAAGGAGAATTACAGACAGATTACCCTGATGAATATGGACACCAAAATTCTCAACAAGGTTCTAGCTAATAGGATCCAACAGTACATTAAAAGGATTATCCATCATGACCAAGTGGGATTCATCCCTGGGATCCAAGGGTGGTTCAACATTCACAAGTTGATCAGTGTGATAGATCATATCAACAAGAAAAGAGTCAAGAACCATATGATCCTCTCAATTGATGTAGAGAAAGCATTTGACAAAATACAGCATCCTTTCCTGATCAAAACCCTTCAGAGTGTAGGGATAGAGGGTACATTCCTCAATTTCATAAAAACCATCTATGAAAAGCCTACAGCAAATATCATTCTCAATGGGGGAAAAGTTGGGAGCCTTTCCCTTAAGATCAGGAACATGACAAGGATGCCCACTCTCGCCATTATTTTTCAACATAGTACTAGAAGTCCTTGCAACGGCAATAAGACAACAAAGAGGGATAAAATGTATCCAAATCAGCAAAGAAGAAGTCAAAGTGTCTCTCTTCGCAGATGACATGATACTCTATATGGAAAACCCAAATGAATCCACTCCCAAACTATCAGAAGTTATAGAGCAATTCAGTAATGTGGCAGGATACAAAATCAATGCTCAGAAATCAGTTGCATTTCTATACATGAACAGTGACTGAAAAAAGAGAAATTAGGGAATCCATTCCATTTACAATAGCACCAAAAATCATACATTATCTTGGAATTAACATAACCAGAGACGTTAAGGATCTATAGTCTAGAAACTACAAATCACTCTTGAAAGACATTGAAGAAGATAGAAAAAGGTGGAAAAATATTCCATGCTCATGGATTGGAAGAATTAACATAGTTAAAATATCTGTGCTACCCAGAGCAATCTACACTTTCAATATCATCCCAGTCAAAATACCAAAGACATTTTTCAAAGAACTGGAACAAACAGCCGTTAAATATGTGTGGTACCAGAAAAGGCCCTGAATCGCCAAGGAATTGTTGAAAAGGAAAAACAAAGCTGGGGGCATCACATTGCCA